>NC_072838.1:17207142-17511428 GCF_027744805.1 Dunckerocampus dactyliophorus | reverse complement strand
AAACGAACCAAATCTACAAAACCATGAAGTGAGAGTGAACGAAAGCTGCAGCAAGGTACACTTAAGACTCCCATGCAGGAATAAGAAGGTGTGTTACACGTCTTAAGTAGGATGATGTGATGAATCATGGAGTTTGGCGAGTGCCTGGAGGCCACACGAGGATGTCGGCCATGTGAAAGATGCACAAAATGTGGTAATGAAGTCCTTCTGTAGGCGTGTGGAATGTATGCATTTGTCTTAAGAGCGCAAAGGTTGTCATGGAGACGCTCCGTCTGCTGTGGCATACCTATCGACCTACCTACCGCCACAAGAGCTTCTTCGTCATTTTGCTTGTATTCATTTCTTTTTTTTTTGTCGGTACTTACGTATGCAAATGGGAAGCTGCCCCGACCACTGGTTGTCCTGGAGACAGATCCGAACCGATGAGCCTATGAGGCGGAAGCCCGGCAGACACTGGTAGACCACCGTGTCGCGGTAGCCGTAGTTCTCCCCGATCACTTGGCCATTGACGATGCCCTCTGGGACGCCGCAGTGCCCGGCTGAAAGACAAACAAAGGCATTGGGCATAATTCATTATGCACTCTCCTGGCTTTGTACCTTCGCAAACTATCAAGGATTCTGTCAAAAGTGAATAATTTACCAGTTTATGACAGCAGCTCAGCTGGTCAATTGGCTCGGTATCTGCAGATGCTTGGCAGTCCTTTGTGTTGCTTCCAGATCTCAAACAAGGAGGCACACTAGTTCTTTTGAAGACGTGCTGCCTAATTAGATGGGATTGTTGTCCTTTTTAACTCCCTTGATTGCATCCAATCCGTGCAGATAATGAATAATGAAGTCCAATTGGATTGATTTGGTTTTGCTTTAGGTTATTATTACCTCCTCTGTTTGTTTGTTCTACTACACCGCTGCTTTCTGTGAATCTCTGTGTATGGGTGGCACATCCAATCCATACAAGTTTGGTACAAATGGGAATAAAAATGTGGAAAGACAAATTTGTATTCTACCACTTGACATCTACCAGCATCACATTTCTCCCGGGAGACTCATGCATTTCACTTGCCATCTCCGGGCATCCTCTCCAGGGTCACGTTTCTCCCGGATTTCCCCCGTTGTTCTTTTGAGACACTTGTACTTCTCTTGCTATCTCCCGGCAGCACATTTCTTCAGATTTGTCGTGTTTCTCCTGGGAGACTGCCGTATATCACTTTCCATCTCGTATTTTTCCCGGATTTCCCCTGATTTTCTTGTGAGACTCCTGTATATCATTTGCCAGCCTCCCCGGCATAAAATATCTCCCAGATTTCTCTTTTTTTCCCTGAGAGACAAACATATTTTGCTTTCCACTACATCGTGTTTGATTTCTCCCATTTTTACCTTCCGTATGTCAGTTGCCAACTCCCGTTATTACATTAATCTCGGAATCCCCCGTTTTTCTGATGAGACTCTCCTATATCACTTTCCATCTCGCGGTATGACATTTTATTTCTTCAAGGATTTCTCCTGTCTTTCCCGGAAGACTCCTGTTAGTCACTTGCCATCTCGCAGCATCCTCCTCAGGATAACATTTTCTCAGGGTTTTTTTTTTTTTCCCTGAGAGACTCACATATTTTGCTTGCCATCTCTCGGTATCACATTTCTCCCATTTTAACCCCCCGAGGGAGACTCATTTACTTTACTTTCCATCTCTCCGCATCCCATTTCTCCCAGATTTCGCCCATTTTTCCCAGGAGATTCCTGGACAGTATCCATCCATCCATTTACCCTATATCACTTTTTATCTCGTTTTTCTCCTGTTTTTCCAGGGAGACCCCATATTATCACTTACAAGCATAACATTTCTCACAGATTTCTCCAGTTTTTTTCCCTGGGAGACTCACATGCTGTATTTTTGTTTTTTTGTCCTGTCCAGCCATTAGGGCGGATAGTGTTGTTGATCTAAATGCCCTTACGTGCTCAGCAGATTTGCTCTGCCAGGGAGAAGTGTAAGATCTCTTCCCCTGTTATACAGAATTTATTTGACTTTATTTGATGTTTTGTTGTTATGCAAATTTGGTTTCCCTCTCCCAGCATCACATTTCTTCTGGATTTCGTCCATTTTTCCAGAGATTTCTCCCGTATGTCTCTTGCCATCTCCCAGCATCCTCCCAGGCATAACATGCCTCCATGATTTCTCCCATTTTTTTCCTGGGAGACTCACATATTTTACGTTCCATCTCCAGACATCACATTCCTCCTGGATTTCTCATTTCACTTGATTTTTCATTTCACTTGCCTGCTCGCAGCTTCTTTCTGGTGTCACTTCTCCCGTTTTTGTTTTTTAAGCTGCTGCTATTTTTCCATTTGTGGCATTTTAACTAGGGGTGCACAATAATTAGCGCACCTCTTAATTAAGGGGCGGACAACAGTGAATTGTGACGTCATACCGATAAATCTGATAACATTAAAAAGGGTTAAAAAAAAACATAACAAAAAAAAAACTCCAATGAGGCGAGATTACCTGTACTGTGCGGGTGAGCAAATGAAGCGCTCCTTTTTTCTCCTGCCTGTGACGTTAACGGCCTGTTGTAACTTCCCCTGATCTCACTTGTAAACAGACACTCACTTTAAGAGGACGGACAATGTATTCAATGCTCCGCAATGAGGCAACAAAAAAAAAAAAACAACAACCGTTGAGCGCACAAAAGTGCAAAAGGTTTGCCAGAGACCTCCGTGGCGTCACATCGGCTGCTTGGAGCGTGTGTCTGAATACAGTGCACCTTGCTAGGCCAGAGCAGGTGGCTCCCTCCGCTCTGTACTCTGGTTCTCCTGATAGTAGGGATGTGATAGTAGTGATGTCATGATATTTCATTAGGACGAATCAACAGGTACAGTTGGTCAAATCCTAATTTGTTCCACAAACCGTGTGCACAAACTACAGTTAAATCAAAATTAATCAAAAATGATAGGTACCAATTTGGTCTTGAGAAGCATAAAGTTATCAGTTTCGGTTTGAAAACCACATATATAGTGCATCTGTAATTTATAAGTGCTGTTTCACAACGCTGCCTTGATGTCATTTTGAACTTTTAGAGCTTTTATACATGTAACAAAAACATTTGTTTCCAGCTGTTTGTAAAGATTGTGTTAATTCTTCTTTTTTCCACCAGAGGCACCGACTGCTTAGAGTATTTCAACTCACATATCTTGTTAGGAATATAAATATAAGAGCTGGTAACACATTGCCCCAGAAGGCCATCACATGAAGCCATCCATGGAAAATGTGCACCTTGCAACACTCAAAAGTCAGAAAGTGCCTTGAATAGTTAGCCAAAGTCGATAAACAACAATGTTTGAGTTCGCTTGAACGTAAGTCTATAATCTGCTTCAGCAAATAAACATCACATCCAAGAGTCGACTCACGTAAAACACTTTAAAGTATGTTGTTGCCTCTCGGAGCAGGCAAGCATCAAGGACAATGGAGTGCTTTTCTTCCAGGTAAATTCTATTTCTTTTTTTTGGTGGGTGATTTATTTATTTTTAGCTTAGCCTGTTTTGAGTGAATGATAAAAAACACCTTGTATTGAATCTAAATGCTGTTTACGTGGCAGCTAACAGCTTTTAGTAGGCAGCAGGGCTTCACAGTGAAGTGACAGCTCCGTGTCATAACATCTGTTAGTGTCTCGCACAAGATAGGAGACTTTTTCTCTTTTCTTTGTAGAGGTGAAAGAAGGGTACGTTGCAAGGAAGTGAGCTCCGAGCAGAAGCTTTCTCGCTCTTGAGGGGTCAAGTGCAGAAGGAAGCAGCTGTGGTGGCAGATGATGGGCAGTGTGGGAGGTAATATCCGCGACCTTTAACCCCCGTCCACATTAGACAGCTGAAAAAAAACCCATCTTTCAAACGCGGCTTGATGTGCATCCCAAGGCGTGGCCTAATGCACGTGTATTACAAAATGTTAGCATCGTCAACGACAAGTAAGATGGCAGCCATGTTTGTCAACTAATCTTGCTCAAATTTCACACACATGTGCTTGTCAGTCCCCTAAAGGTGTGTACCAAATTTCATGGTTATTTGGCAAAACACCCCAAAGTTACAGAGGGTGTTTTGTAGAGCTGTGCGAGACATTCCACGTCAACCCAACTTATGGGGTGCAATAACAGCGCCACCATGTGGTGTATTAGTGAGGGAAATAATAGCACAGGTAACACAGTATGGGTGCATGTTTTGACACATTTTCACCCTGGGCAGTGGTTCGGTTACAATGTTTTTAGCGTGTGTTGATACGTGTCTAATTGCGTCCACATACCTAAACATCGTGTCTCTGTTCCGCTCCAAAGCCCGGATGACAGGCACTCCCTGACGCCCGAGCCCACCAGCATGAAGCCAGCATCACAGGTGAAGATGGCCGTCGCCCCGAAGCTCGTCTGAGTGCCGATTTTCTTCCCATTGGGCAGAGACGGCAGCTCGCCGCAGGAGATGACTGAAACACACACGATGGGCGTAAGCGACGACCGCCCGGAAGCCGACAGGCAGACGAGGTCACGCACTCACTCTGACAGTGCGGCCTCTCGTTCCTCCAGCTCCACACGCCGTTGGGCAGGCACTGGATGTGGGCGGGGCCCAGTCGGTAGTAGCCCGGGTCGCAGGTGAAGACGATGCGGGTTCTGTACTCATAGTGGGAGCCGTTCACGATCCTCCAGCGGCCGTGCTCCAGGGAGAAGGAGCCGATGCTCGGGCACACCACCACTGCAGGGGAGGACAAAAGTACAAACGCTTGGTACCGTCAGACCGGAAGACATTTTGGGTCATGGTGGGGGACGTGCCAACCTGAGCATCTGGGTATCTTATTGTGGTTGCTCCACGTCCCGTCGGGCTGACAGATGGCTGACGTCAGCTCTTTGCTGGAGAGCCGGTAGCCGTCATTGCAGAAGTAGGAGACTCTGGTTCCGACCGAGTAGTCGGCCGTTAGAACGCCGCCGTTTGTTGGCGCCTTGGGGGCTCCGCACGAGACAGCTTGGGGAAGGACACAGACGGACGCACGTTGGACTTAATGCGGCGTTGATGTCTTTCAAGTGTACTTTGGTAGGGAGTCAGACAGATGGGAATGTATCGGGTGTTCACATTCTGTATCTTTCAGGCTCTCAGATCACACTTTGGAGAGTTTAGGGAGGAGAAAAGCTGTGCTTTTCATGTGCACTAACTCATATCCATGCTTGCTACGGTGGCTAGGAAAAAGGCTGTTACGCTCCATAAACAGTAGCCAATCAAAGTTGAGAAAAAATGATTTTATTCATCCAGTTTTAGTCATATTTTTGGACATTTCATTTTTAATTCCTTCATTTTTTTATTATCTCATGTAATTGTAATCTCATTTAAAACATGTTATGACATATTTTGTGTATTGTTCTTCCAGAGGCACTCACCAACCGCCGGGTTCAAAAAACATCCATCGGTTTGGCGGCTGTGGCCGTAGGCAACCTCCTGATGCAGTTGTGTTTTTAAAATGAACTCTGCGGCATTTGAAGTCTCATCTAGCTCTGTATGCACTTGAAAATGTTACTACTCAGCTGTACGTGTTACACAGTTTGCTCCTTAGTGCTGTTACAACATCGGTTCTGTTGCTGCTGTGTTGTGCTTGATCCCAAAAGAGCTCAATTTTCTCATGGACTCCAAATCATTTAAATTCATAACAATAATAATAATAATAATACTATACTATATACTATATTCATAATAAATCATGTTTAATGAAATTCAATTGTTTGACTCATTTGAAGTGTCAGGAATTTCTCGTCACCTTGACAGGCAGGCACAGGCGAGTCCCAGGCGTGGTAGCCGAGCGGCACGCGTCGGCAGGTGGCCGTGGCGTTGCCGATGAGACGGTAGCCGCGGTCGCAAGCCCACCGCACCACGCTGTTGACGTGGCCGCCGCTCTGCGAGGAGATGGAGCCGTGGAGCGGCGAGTCTGGCGTGGAGCAGTACAGCGCTGCGAGAGAAAAGTTCCAACACCGAGATTTGAGTTGATGCGACGCTGAGGGGGTGAGGATGAGGACGAGGGCACTTGAGAAGGCGAGAAACACTGATTGGCGTCAAACAGAACAGCACTCAATCATCTCGGAGAAGCCATTGCAGTCATTATTGTGGATTATGCTCTTTTATAACCTATAATCATCATTACGCTGCAATACAAGAAAACACGGACCAACAAATGCATGTCTCCTACGTTCTAGAGCAGACTTTCACTGGTATAAAGTGGTATTTTACTGGTAATGGGTCTTTTTCGGTGTACTCCAGAACATTCCAGTCGATTTGGCTCTTTAAACATGACAACGAGCAAACACAGTAAGATTGTCAAGAGTTCTTACATGTTAGAAACTCATACGCTTACCGTCTTCATACTAGACAGCGGCTGTTTATTTACTCAACTGCAGAGAATACTAGGCATCTACAAGGGGTTTGGTATTTGTTAGCTTGGAGTTTGTTGTTCGGACTTTATTTGTTTTTTATTTGCTTTTTTTTGCTGTTAAACTTATGTATTTAATTAATTTACTTTTCGGCACTTTTATTATTTAATTTATGATTTATTATTATATAGATTTTTAGAGTAATATGACATTAAATAAATATAAATACACACATATACTTTTTTATGATATGTGCAAAGTCAGATTAGAGTTGAAAAGTAAAAAAAAGGACTAAACTGAACAAAATTTTAAAAAATCATCAGGTAGACTGCCTATGTGTCTCGGTGGATGCTGCTGTTTTGGTTAACAACACCTTTTGTTTTTTTTCTCCGACTGGATGAAAACAAGATGTCTACCTTGCGATTAATTGTGTCTATTAAGAGAAGAGGCCACCATTGGAGGACATACAGCAAAGGCAGTCTATTATTAATAACTGATTGGGGTTAATCCATTTTCAAAGGCCACCAGTAGCCGCTAACAAGCTGGCAGCGTATTATTAACATTATGACACAGCACACAATGATGCCAATAGGCCAAGAGCTGCATTAGCACCAGCAGGACTTTCATTATGTTACTCTGTCAGGCCTTATTAACGTTAGACCCCAAAAAATAACATCTTAAGTGGCCTTGTGCAGTCTTATTACATGAAATGGGCTCCACTGGGACTTGCTTAGAAAGGATTTGAGAAAGATTTTACACTGAATTGAATGGAATACTCTTAAAGGTAGTTTTGTTGTTGTGGTTTACAGTGGCTAACTTCTCTTTACACTTTTAGGCGTTCTCCTTGTTTGTCATTAATGTCGATAATAATACAGTGTACAACCAGCAAATAAAAAGCGCTAGCTAGCAATATACTACAGTATACGTTTCTTGTTATCAGTTTTTTACACTTTGTTTGTCATTCAAGTTAATAATAACAACAGTTATCATTAACAAAAAAGCTCCACTAGCTAGCTATGTGCTGTATGTCACTTGCTTTAATGTTGTGGTGTTTTACAGCGGTTAACTTCTTTTTGAAACTGCCGCCCTCCTCGTTAGTCATTCATTACATTTATTTACACAATTTTCAAAATGTATTTTTAAAAAGTTCAAAAGGGCCAGAAAATACAGAAATTAGAAAGCTGTAGTTGACCACTAATACTAGCTGTCAGTCACCAGCTAGCTACAGGATCTGGTGTAAATGATTTGCTGTTCAAGGTAGACTGTTTTATTGGTGTAGTCTTCTTTTTAAAATTGGCACCCTCCTCATTAGTCATTCATTACATTTATTTACACAATTTTAAAAATGTATTTTTAAAAAGTTCAAAGGGGCCAGAAAATACAGAAATTAGAAAGCTGTAGTTGACCACTAATGCTACTGTAGCTGTCAGTCGCCAGCTAGCTACAGGATATGGTGTAAATGATTTGCTGTTCAAGGTAGACTGTTTTATTGGTGTAGTCTTCTTTTTAAAATTGGCACCCTCCTCGTTCATCATTAATTAAATCAAGTAAAAAAAAAAACCTAACATTTAAAACAAGCTAAGACGAAACTGAAAAAACAAAAACGTTGTTAATGTTAGCTGGGAGTCGCTAGCTAGCTTAATGTGGCATCAACAGTTATATATACAGTATACATACATACATATATAGTATAAAAACATCCTGTCATTTACTTCTACAGTAAATTTTTACACAGAATTATTAGGTTGAACTATTATTTGCTGTTTGTCAGCATTATTATTCTTATTATTTTTACACTTGTGGGCACCTAATTGAATAAACAGATTAGTAATAGGGTTTACATAGTTTTACCTCATAATATGCCATTTTTATTGCAATAAAAGATGGCTGAAGGGACTCCCATGAGGTAACTCGCATGCATCTGCTGTGCTTTTAAACCCCATCAATCAAGCAGAAGAAGAGGGATTTAAAGGTTGCAGAAAGTAACCAGGTACCGCCATCATGTTCCCCTTAACTGTCAAAACATCCTTGAATATCTACCCTCCTTTGCACGGCTGAGGGGTCCTCAATGGACAATAGTCCTACTTGCAACAGTGTGCAACTTGCTCCAAAAAATAAACCGCCATCTGTGCTCGGCAAGACCATTAGACAATGCATTCAAACTCCGGAGAGGCAGTCAGAAGCGAGAAGAGCCGACTTATTAGTTCACATTTTCTTAATTCCACTTTAGAGCGTGAAAGTGTCCCTGCTTTCTTCTGTCTGCCTCCGCCTCTTTCCATGCAAGAGAAAGCTAATGAGTAGTAAAATAAAGTTGGGATACATACTTTGGTACTCACCAACATAGCGAATTCTGAAGCCCCTCTTGTTGGTGCCGTGGTCCGACGCCCAGCGCACCAGGAACTGGTGGCCGGTGGTTGTCAGGTTAAAGGGCGTCGGCAGGTCGCCGCTCAGCGTGGCCAATGTGGGGTCGTTGGCGGATGGGCCTGAAATGCAACCAGAGAGACTTGTTAGCTAGGCCGTAGATGCCCAAACTGTGGTACGAGCACCACTGGTGGCACGCAGGCCACATCGTCCAAGCTAAACCGTGATGGACAAAAAGATACTTCAAGGTCAAGCCCTTCCAATGAAGGATGGTCTTCTGACCTCACAAGTTGACAGAAATCCTGATAGCTTCGTCCATAAAGGTCAGGGCAGCCATGTTATGCATTTTATGCGTTACCATCAAAAATCTCCAAGACGTCGAACTCTCTCTCGGTGTGGAAACTCTCAAAGGTAACGGTCACGTTGTATCCCTTCTCCACAGTAACGCTCCACGAACACATCTGGAGATTGGGATAGCTCTCAGGCCACCCAGGGCTCAGGATCACACCCGATGAGTCGTATCGCACGTCGTGGGCGGGGCACTGGACTGCAGACGCCACAGAGAAACACACATCTAGCTTTCACTTCAATCTTCTTTACAAAAACAAAAGAAGTGTATAACCAAAAGCAGACCTTGGCAGGTCGGGGGCGGGGCATCCATCTGGAGCCTCTCTCCCAGGCGGCAGGTTAGAATCTCACTGCCAACCAATGAGAATCCAGGATGGCACCTGTACCTGATGATGTCACCTGGTGATACACGTCACAAGGAAGTAATAACTACCAGCCATTTCATTAGGTACACCTGCTCATTGAATAAGAATGTGGTTTGCAGTGGTGTCCTACATTTTTACATGACAGGATATAAAAAGAATATCTTCTCATTGGGGATGACCTGACATTGGCATTAAAATGTCATATCGGTGAATATCAGTATTGTTTTTTTCCCTCTAATGAAAGCCCATGTAGCCCTTTAAGCGCCAACGTCGCAAAACACTGAATTTGCTGCCTAGTAGTTAATACTTTACACCAGGAGGTGGCGGACATCTGTAACTTCCAATCTGAGCAACATTTGTGGGCGTTTTCATGCAAATTTAGGAGTTTACAGACTTTGAGCCCCGTGTGCCTGAACAGTCTTCGGGGTGGCAGGACGTGATGGGTTGTCAAAACACCACTCATGGTGAGGAGGGTAGCGGAAATGTAAAAAAACAAACGCAGAAATAGCGGCAGTCAGACACGGCAGCCTAGACTCATCGGCCACGCTTTGCTCAATCGCAAGCATTTCTCAGATGTTTGCTTGCACCAGACGTACAGTACAATGTTGTTTACAGCCAAGCTCTGAAGATAATTGCTGATGCGCGATCCCTGCTTCACATCTACTCTGAAGCAGGGATCGAGCAGGTAGATGTGGCAGGTAGGTAGGTGGGTAGGTAAATCCTGTAGGTAGATAGATGGGTAGATGGGTGGGTGGATGAATGGGTGGATGGATGGATGGATAGATGGATGGATGATAGATGGATAGATAGACAGATAGATACTTTATTAATCTCCAATCTCCAATCTCTACCTCTATAAACTCCAATTATAATTCCATAAATGGAATAAGAATAAATAAATACGGAGGAGATGAGGTGGAATGTGTAGTACGTGTAGTACAATGTGTAGTACGTGTAGTACAATGTGTGGTACGTGTAGTACAATGTGTAGTACGTGTAGTACATCATAAATAATAGATAATAGTACTACATAAGGTGATAAGTCCAGTCCTGTCCAGTCCTTCCACGACAGGAGGCATGTGATGTTATACATATCGGTATCGGTTGATATCGGAGAGTTGTCGGCAATAAAGCCAATATTAGACATCCCTAATTGTCATGTATTCAGACTATTTTAAAAAAAAAACGTCCCCAAAGGTTGGACAATATGGAAGACAACCAACATTTGCCTCAAAAGTCACAGAAAAAACCTGCATCTTAACAAAATGTCATAATAATGGCTGATCATAGATTATTCCATTCCTCCTTATTCCTGGTTCTTATCTGCATGCCATAGTGTGGCCAGAATATTTAGCTAAATGAGCACGGCACTGCTCTCCGTGTGAAGCAGTGCAGTCCTAAAACGTCAGAGCTCTTGCGCGTGAGCAGGTGTACCAAATGTTCTGAGGTGTCTCCTTGTAAAGTAAATTGTCTTGGGTAGACTTCAGAGAGGGCGACCTAAGGAGGTGCGCGTGTCTCGTTTGCAGCCTCCGTCAAAGTGACATGTCTAGAGGCGTGCAGACAGCTCACCTATCTCCAGCTCGCCGTCCTCCATCAGCATGTCAGCGTTGGGCACTTCTGCGGGGGGCTGGCACACCCTTAATTGGTAGGCTGGGGAGACAGATGACACGGCACAGCAGGTCGGGAAGAGAAGAGATATGTTTTAAAAAAAAAAAACACGTAAAAGGAAGAACGGAGCATGTATTGCACCATTTATTCTGCTTTATTCTTTTTTAGTTAACCTCGCTTTGTTGCAATTGAACTCCTTGAGCGTGCTTGGTTGGGTCAGCAGAAGCCAGAGCGGCTAACAAATACACAGCCTGTCTTGCATCATAAAACAGCATCAGCCACCGGGGCTGAGAGGCTGGAATCGATAACGCCGCATGACCGTAGATCACATAGTAACCCAGCAAGAGAGAAAGCGAGCTGAGGGCTGTAAGTCAAGATGAAATTGACTATGAAAATGAGACACGCCGATACGTGGCCGCGGCCCCTCATGCATACCAAAAGTCCTGGTGGTCTGCTCTGCATGTTTGTGTGCATCTAGGATGGTGCAGGAGAGGACCCTAAGAGCACACACTGATCTCACTAATCTCATCCTCAGAGCCACTTCCACATCACGTTAGCTTTCTCAATCTCATGTTCTCCACATCATCATCATCACCCAACACCCTTATAAATCAGATGGGGGGCAACATGCGGCTCATGGGCCATATATGTGCCCACTACGGTGCTTGATCCAGCTAAAAACAAACAAGCCCTGAAAGGAAAAGCCTCAAAAACATTTTGTATGACCCAGGCTTCAATGCCTACGCTGCTGCCTAAACGGGCAGTTGACACTATAACAAGTATAAATATACCGTACATTCCCGTGTATAAGCCACTGCTTTTTTCTTAAACTTTAAACACTGTGGTTTATTCAGCACTGCGGTGCAGCTAATTTATGGCTAAATTCTAATCCTGTGACATCTCCTTTACCTGAGAGCTACTACTGATTGTTTAAATACTGTGCCGCTCGCAAGTCAGTGAGGAAACGGTCGCTCTTTCTTTGGCAGGAGCCAATCACGAGCTATCAGTGCTCTCACACCAAGCTTGCCAACATACAATACAATAGGCCATCATACAGTATATACTGTATCAGTATAACAACACAGTCTGACTCACAGAGTCATCCTACTAAGAACAATTTACTAACAACACTAAATTCATCACACACCAACTTAACACTCAAAAGGTGTACCTGACAAATATACAAACATGTAACAATATGAGTTTGATATGAAAGAAAAACAACCCTTAAAAGTTTGCCCATATTCATTGGGGCGCTGCAATGCTGTTAGCCTCCCTCTGGTAGACAGAGGCAGCATTTCATTTCATTTCATTCTATGCTGCTTGTCCTCCATTGAACTGCTCTTCTGGCAGTAATGCATTATGGGTAGATGTTAAAATATCTGCTGTTTGCTATTTTAAACTCGTATTGGTACTTGTGGTGTATATTTCCTAGGTACTTTTTGAGTGTTAAGTTGCTGTGTGATGAGTTAAATGTAGATTTTTGTAACAACTAGCGACAACTAACTCAGGTTATTTTTCTGCCAAGTCAGGCAGCCCGAGATAAAGGAACAGGAAGTACAGCCTGTTCTGTAATGCTTCCACACTTTTCCAATGACATGTTAGGAACATATCATCATGTCCATCACGCCTTACCGTGGTAACTCAAAACAAAGAATCCAGCTCCAGAGAAGTCCGAGTGGAATTTGATGAGGATGATGTTTGAGGTTGAATAGACGGACTCCAGAGCTGTGTTCCCACTGAATTGGCCAATCTGAGGGGATGACTGGTCTGGTCCGTCCCTGGGGGGAAAAGGAAAAAAAAACAAAGAACAACCAAACTCAGCCTTGTCCTCCAAAGTTGGGACAAAGCTACGTGTTTGAAGAATGCACCGAGAGGACACAAGTAAGTTACTGCTCTCATTAGGCGGTCATTTGTTGTCAAAGATAGAGCTTTGGTGATATTTACGAGACAAAAGCTGGAAGTGCTCCACTGCCTCTAAATGGAGATAAAGTGCCTTGGGAAGAATGGTGCCAAACAATACAAAAAGCACAAAGAGACAGTACACATACAATATACTATTACGTCTTTCCTACACTACTATGTTGTCCTTACCCTGTATAACTCTGTATACCAGGGATGTACAAACGTTTCCGAGCGAGGGTCACATATTGAAAAATGAAGTGGTGCAAGGACCACTTTGACATAGACTTTATTCTTGTAAAATTACAGTTTTTCCCATTTTTGCATTTTTTTTTTTTTTTTTAGATTTTCCAAATATTTCAACTTTCTTCTGGTAAATTTTCAACATTTTGACCTTATTCCCACAGCTTAACCTTTCCCCCTCATCTAATAAAAAAAAAATACAACTTTATTATGCTTTGTTTGTTTTACATGTTATCACTTTCAAAACAATATAGAATAGTATTATTACTTGTTTTTCTTTAATAATATTTCAACTTTATGCTACTAAAATGATGTTATTTTTCCTCATAATATTCTTGTTAGACTACAACTTTTTTTTTTTTTTTTACATTTTGGCTTTATTCTTGTAAAATTACTGATGATTTTTCCATTTTTGTTCTTTTATAAAAAACCTTTTTTTTAGTTTTGTTGTTAAATTACCTTCTTAGAATGTGCCGTGGGCCAATAAGAAAAAACAGGAAGTTATCCGTCGACTCCCAGGTCAGACCCAGTCAGACTGAGCTGCAGGAGTGGAATTTACAAATAGAGCCCCCACTGTCCGTGATTAAAAAGGTATCATGGAGGAGTTAAATAAAATGGTCATTTCCTGCTGTTTGAGTGACTTTGGATAAGGCTAATTACACCTGATGAGGAAGAGAAGGCATCAGGGTCTCCTCCGATCCACATTAGGTGGTCTCGGCGCCGCCATGGCTTTTAAGTGCACGCTGCAGAGACTTGGAAACACGTGTGACATATATGATCATTCCTACTACACCGCCGATGTCCCCGTAGCCCTCCCGGTATGTGACCAATTAGCATTCAAACCAAACTGTCAGGTTCTGGGGCCGGACCCGAGGAGGCCCGCTGTGAAAATGGCACTCCCACCATGGAAACGACGCTCCCTGCAGAGAGGCGCTTTGTAGCAGCGGCGGTGATCAGATTGTCAGCTGGGCTCAGAATCTTTTATTTGTGGGCGATTGTAGCAACTGGCGCACAACGCGGCAGAGGGGTCATGGACAATCTTCGGAGTTTGGAATTTTCCAAATTGGACTGCAGATACGTAGACTGGAATGCGTAGTTATGCGACTGATCGGAATTGGGTGCCTTTTGAACGCGGATACAGTAATCCCTCGCAACTTCGCTCTTGGTGGCTTCACGCTATCACGTTTTTTGGAGAAAACCATCATTCAATACGTTCATTCACTCATTGTGGTGAGTACATGGTCTGTACTCATTCATTATCAATCAAACACTCTTTCAACCATTCTATCAGTTATTATTAAGCCTCTAGCTTCCTTTTAGTAAGTAAAAACCTTGGTTATGATTGCACTACATTGTCATGTAGACCTACAAAGCATACCTGGAAGAACAAGAGGTGAATAAATGTATTGCAACTGATGTGAAACTGATGAGGGGTAGGATTAAATAAGCTTTGCTTCTTCCTACTCCTTTTTGGACATGCAAAATTGTGAATTGTACTATGTGATGTGCTACTGTTTGACTCATATGCATGTTCAGGATGAATTAAAACCATGAACCATGAACCATTCAATACCAAAGATGTAATTATGGGTTTTTTTGCGCGAGAAGCAAAACGAGGTCACTGTCACTGTAAAAACGGCTACAAGGTGGCAGAAGCACATTTGATAAGAGCTTGGCATGAATCATTTGCGTGCATTAACACACTTGACAGCAAGGAGGAAGTGGAAGTGCACGGAGGAGTGCAGTGTGCAGAAGGTTACATTGTAGGGAAATTTTTAATGTACGCGCACACACACACACATATGCGCGCACGCCCCGCGTGCACACACAGTTTAGTTCCAAATGTGCAAGTTGTAAATACTTCATGGTGTTATATTTGTAAATAAATTGTTGTTTTGATGTAAAACAACCCATTTATTTGTGTTATGTTGGTATTGTTGTTTAGATATTTGGGCTGTCACAAAAGCAAAAAATATTTATGTTGAAGCGAAAGTTACAAAATGTACATTTTCATAAAAAGCTGTTTTTCTCCCTTTTCTAGTCGGGAACTGATATTTTCTTAAAACTTACCCATGTTCCACTGCTGATTACTAAAGAACGGAAAAAGGTAGAAACTAACTTTGTTTTCTGATGCAAGACGAGAGCCTAATCTTTCTTTTGGTAGGTTCCATGTTTATATAGCCTCAATATTCTGTGAGCCTTGAAAGATCAGTTAAAATCGTGTAAAACGGTACTGAAGGGGCTGTCTTTTGAGAAATGTCTGGGATTGAATGAGTTAATGAATAAATCATGCTGTTAAGCGGTTGAATACGGCCTATTATTAATAAAAAAATAATAATATTTTTTGCCTAAATGAAGCATTTTCAAGCATAAAAACGGCTAACTGGAGTAAAATACAAATATCAGGCATTCAGAAGACGCCCTTAAAGACGTGATGATATGTAGTATTGTATCCTGGTCACGGGGTGCCAGTAATGTTACTGTAATGTTCGGTGAGACACGTAGCACCAGATTTGATTTATTATACCTCACAACAGGCACAATAATTCCTAACACAGGCTACTGTTGCGGCCGTAACCCACGCCAAGCTAAAAGTCAACACTGAACGCCCGACGTCGCTTCATGTCCGTTTACAGCAACATATTTAGAAGGCTGTAAACAGGTTTTCTTCTTTGTGGTTGCCGTGCCATGTAGCTGTTTCATGTACTTCTTGAGGTGTTCCGTAAAACGTAAACACAACGAGCCACAAAAATCGTCCACGGGCACTAAAGCTGGATTCACACTACATGGGTCACATGACACGATTCCGGTTTTATCCGGCACAGTTCAGAAATAAGGGAGCGGTGCTTCTTCCTCCTCCTTTTCGGGCATGTGTGAGTGTAAACATGTGATGCGCCTCCTTATAAATTGTTAAGCATTAGCACTAGCATTAGCATGGCGTAGTCAAGTTAATGGCACCTACCAGACGGTGATGTAGTCATATATGGGCTCCGTGCTGAGGACGGTGAAGTTGATGTAAATCCCGTGTCCGGGCGGAACCCTCACGCTCCAAACGCAGTCCTGGAAATTGGGGTACTCCTCGGGGTGACCGGGTGAGTAGATGGTCCCGTTTAACGATGTGATGTTTCCACCACATAGAGCTGTGAGAGAAGGAATACATGCAAATGAGAGCTAAGTATGGTGCACTCCCACAAACTATCAACACTGGACAAAACACCGTACAAAAAGAAAAGGAAAACTAGTTCTGTGCATGCGGTTGAAGAATACGTAAGTGGGGTAATATGTAGTTGCGCTTGCTACACTGAGAAAGGACGTCACTTTTGTTCTTTTTGGTTAACTTTTGAGCTTCAACTTCAATGAGCGTGAGGCAGACTGTTCTGAGGGGGCTGTGCCCCAAAGTAAAGAAAAGTGAAAGTGAAGAGTGAAGTAAAACGCTCAGCAAGATCAATAGTGGCTGCATGCCCCGTCCAAGCAAGCGCTCAAGACCACCATCAAGGATCACGATGCTATCCTTGAACATGTGAAAGGATCTTCTCCTATGACATGGACGGTGATAACTAAGCAGCGTGGTGGTCTCTCCCTCCCTTGCAACGCCCCTTTTGGTGTACAAGACCACCATCAAGGAAGCAAACTTGTTCAGCCACCTGTTTATCAAACCAGTGAGAAATTCAGTAATACCTGTAATAAATGAGACTAGAATCAAAGCATTTCATCTTCATTTGAATTGTGCAGCCTTCCCTTGGAGTTCACAACCATAAAGAGAATATTATACGTACATCCACAATCACCTGCAGCCGTATCGCAACACTTCTTTTTTATTTTAAATCATCTGTTGAGCTACAGGTCACACGCTCTCTTAATTGCATTTGTTATTATTTCTGCTTTTATTGCAGCGTTAGATATCAAACAGTCATAATAGAAATTAGTCAGGATGGAATTCAGCTACTGTGCATATTAAACAGCAGTGCTGAAAGTGAGATAACAAAGTCAATATTAATTACTCCATTACGACAGAGGAAAAAATGCTCATCTTACCAATGTTACTTTAATTTATTAATGATATATGTACCTTCACATCGTGGTAGTGGGTGGTTCCAGTTGCGGCTGATTCCGTGCAAACACGTCAGTGAGGCGTCCCCGATGAGGGAGTATCCGGGCAGACACTCAAAGGACACGGTCATCCCCACGCTGAAATCGGTGCCGATCACGATGCCATTGCGGAAGGGCCGAGGGTCAGGGCAACTCTGGAGTTGGTACGCTGTACGGGCGCAGGGGAAGTTAGCGTGCAAGGGAACCATATTTGGTAACTTAGAACATGAACACCACACAGTCTCTCAATCATACATACATGATTTTTCACATGAAAAAGAAGACTCCTACTACTACTACTACAAGTAATAATCAAAATAATAATAACAATATAATCATGACAATTTTCTAATGAATACTACTGTATATATATATATATATATATATATATATATATATATATATATATATATATATATATATATATATAGTGAACAAAAGAATATCGGATGGAGCCAGCCAGATAATAAATGTACCGTAAAGCACCGTGTATAAACCGCACCCGTGTATTAACCGCACCCTCATTTTCAGGCTCACGGCGGGGGAAAAAAAATTTTAGTTCATAAATGCTTGCCAACTCTTTCATCTCAAATCAACATGTGTAAAGGTACTAAGCAATTTCAAAAAGAAGAATAAAGAAGAAATCTGAACTTCGACATCTAGATCTACTGCTCAAAAAAATGAGAGGAACACTTCAAAAACACATCAGATCTAAACTGGGGGAAAAATGATGTTGAATATGTTTCCTGATAATAAGTGGGTGATGTATTAGTAACAAAATGATGCCACATCATTTGATAGAAATGAAAATGATCACCCTATAGAGGGGGGAAATCAAAGACACCCCAAAAATGAAAGTGAAAAAATGATGCAGCACACTGGTCCATTTGGCTAAAATGTCATTGTAGCAACTCAAAATGATTCTCAATAGTTTGTGTGGCCCCCACGTGCTTGTACGCATGCCTGACCACGTGGGGGCATGCTCCTAATGAGACTACGGATGGTGTCCTGGGGGATCTCCTCCCAGATCTGGACCAGGGCATCACTGCGGTACCTGGACGCATGGAAGAGATTCCAGGAGACAGGTAGTTACTCCAGGAGAGCTGGACAGGGCCGTAGAAGGTCCTTCAACCCTCAGCAGGATCGGTATCTGCTCCTTTGTGCAAGGAGGAACAGGATGAGCACTGCCAGAGCCCTACAAAATGACCTCCAGCAGGCCACTGGTGTGAATGTTTCTGACCAAACAATCAGAAACAGGCTCCATGAGGGTGGCCTGAGGGCCCGACGTCGTGTAGTGGGCCCTGTGCTCACTGCCCAGCACCGTAGAGCTCGACTGGCATTTGCCATAGACCACCAGAATTGGCAACTACACCACTGGTGCCCTGTGCTCTTCCCTGATGAGAGCAAGTTCAACCTGAGCACATGCGACAGACGTGAAAGGGTCTGGAGATGCCGTGGAGAACGTTATGCTGCCTGCAACATCATTCAGCATGACCGATTTGGTGGTGGGTCAGTGATGGTCTGGGGAGGCATATCCCTGGAAGGACACACAGACCTCTACAGGTTAGATAATGGCACCCTGACTGCTATTAGGTATCTGGATGAAATCCTTGGACCCATTGTCAGAACCTACGCTGGTGCAGTGGGACCTGGGTTCCTCCTGGTCCACGACAATGCCCGGCCTCATGTGGCTAGTGTATGCAGGTAGTTCCTGGAGGATGAAGGAATTGATACCATTGACTGGCCCCCACGTTCACCTGACCTAAACCCAATAGAACACCTCTGGAACATTATGTTTAGGTCCATCCGGTGCCGCCAGGTTGCTCCTCAGACTGTCCAGGAGCTCATTGATGCCCTGGTGCAGATCTGGGAGGAGATCCCCTAGGACACCATCCGTAGTCTCATTAGGAGCATGCCCCCCGACGATTTCCCCCCTCTATAGGGTGATCATTTTCATTTCTATCAAATGATGTGGCATCATTTTGCTACTAATACATCACCCATTTATTATCAGGAAACATATTCAAGATCATTTTTCCACCCAGTTTAGATCTGATGTGTTTTCCAAGTGTTCCTCTAATTTTTTTGAGCGGTATATTAAGCACAGATTAATAATAATAATAATAATAATAATAATAATAATAATAATAATAATAATAATAATAATCAAAATAAAGAAATTTGCAATTTTCAGAGATGTTTGCTATCTTATCTTTCACTGCTTCTCTTTTTCTCTATTATTATTTTATTGCATTGCTTCAGTGTGAATTTGAATAAACTCCAACGTTGTATTGTATTTGACATTGGAAGCTTAGGTTAGTTTCAGTGTATATAGAGATGGTTTCACTGTGTGAAAATACAGACAGCCGTCAGATAAGTTTGTTGCATACACAAGCATTTTCAGCAACTGTACAGCAGAGGGCGCTAAAGTCAAAGCAACTGTCTGACCCACAGACGGCTATTCTAAAATCGGCTTCTCGTCAATTTCTGCGTCTGGTCACAGACCTGTCATCGTGTATAAACCACACCCCAATTTTTTTCTTCTTACCAGTGGAAAAAAAGTGCGGTTTATACACGGTGCTTTACGGTGATAGAAACTTCTAGAAATAAAAAAAAGAATGCCCTACAATAATATAATATAATATAATATAAAATGTATTGCCATTAAGAAACCATGATGTCAATATACAGGTATACTGTATAAAGCCATATGTAACTATTACAGTATATCATGGCAATAGCCACATAACATGCAAATACGCCCCCTAGAGGTTGTGAGTAGAATAGGTGATGACATCAGAGCCATGAGAGACAACGTTTCTTGTTACGTAGTGACATTTTCATGCATGATAAATGTTTATTTAGGGTGAGAAGGAGAGTGGAGTTCATTTCTTGTTGCTGAATAATATTAGTGTGAGAGCGCCACTGTTTCTTTGGTTATACATCAAAAATAAGTATGGGATGAAAAATGTTATTTTTTTTGTGGAGCCTAAACACTTTGCACCTCAATGCAGGAAGCATGAACAAATTCTAGCTCTCTGTGAGATCCCTCCAAGTGGCTTCCAAAATGGCTGCAGTGCCAGGGAGGATAAACACAAAATTCATTATTGAATTTCCTCGCCTGGTGGTTTCTGGCAAGCTCTTCAAAAGTCACGACCCATTTTTACTGCTTTACTTTTGTTACTTTGGCATGTGATGTGAAATGATTTGGTTGTCAGAAATGACGTTACAGACAGATAAGTTGTTGAAACGAAATACGCCAACTTGCAAGTTGGCAGCCTTTTTAACTCCGCTTGTGGGTTATTGTTGTTATGTGAGTGAGTCGCGTGGCGTTTACCTTGGAACGTGATGTGAAACCCGGGCTTGTTCTGAGAGTAATCGCTGTGGAAGAAGAAGCTGGTCTGGTGCGTGGTGCTGAACAGAGGCTTGGGGACCACGGGACCACTGAAGCGGTCGATGACCGAGCCCGTGTCCAGGCTGCCGCTACGGATCTCCAGGTAGTCGTGGATGGCCTCGGTGGAGAAGTTCACAAACTGGAGGTGGATGCCTGTGGAACACAAGAAGGTAACACTTTACGATAAGGTACACAAAATGACAGTAGTTAATGAGGAATGGACCTACCTAACCCAACTCCTAACCACTACTCATTAGTTCTTCATTAGTTCCTCAGTAACTACTCAAAATGAATGTGCTTTAGTGATTAGTTCCTCATTAGTTCTTTATTAGTTCCTCAGTAACTACTCTAGTCATTAGTTCCTCATTAGTTCCTCAGTAACTGGTACATGAATGTGCTTTAGTCATTAGTTCTTCATTAGTTCCTCAGTAACTGGTATAAATTAATGTGCTTTAGTCATTAGTTCCTCATTAGTTTCTCAGTTACTTGTCTAAATGAATGTGCTTTAGTCATTAGTTCCTCATTAGTTCCTCAGTATCTACTCTACTCATTAGTTCCTCATTAGTTCTTCATTAGTTCCTTAATCACTACTGTATTTTTGTGTACCTTATTGTAAAGTGTGACCCACAAAAAACACAACAACCCATGACATTTACTGCAAACGCATGCTGGGTCACAGGACACTTAATTACGTACACATGCACTATAAATAAAGCTGAAACATTATGAGGTTAAAGAACGTAAAGGTTAACAGTTGTATTTCGCAGGAATAATGTGATAATACAAATAAAGTCAAAACTGTGTTTAAAAAAAAGAGTCATGCGCCACAAAAAAATTCATATTTCCTGAACTGAAGCGTTCCTTACCAAAGCCCACAGGTAGGTTGACACTCCATGTGCAGTCCAATCCGCTCGGGTAGTTGCCGGGGTAACCGGGACTGAGAATGACACCGCTTACGTCCGTCAGGGCCCCCCCACACTGAGCTGGAGATACGCACACGCACGTGTGCACACACACACACACACACACACACACACACACACACACACACACACACACACACACATTTGGCCTGCTTAAAAAGTGGAGCTTTGGAGTGCTTTGGCATCATTGGTGAATAGCAAATCAAGTCTTTAATAGATTCCCTATCACACTCGGCAAAAAAAGCTGCGAGCGCGAGATCCAATTAATTTGCAACACAAGGTCAAAGATAAACATCCAATTTGGATGCATCAGTGGCAGCTCATGGGCAAGAGCACTTATTTCCCCTCCCCCCACAGCTTGTAAAATTCACTCACACTCATGGTAGGTAATCAAGGCTCCTGTGCATTACTGCAGCATGAGCGATGCATTATTCAACACATCTTTTTGCCGCCTGTGGACGGCCAGCTGAAGAGGAGCGTAATTGTGTTGGATTTACAGTACACAGGTGCTAACACAACAACAAGCATGGAAAACGCAAGAGGCACACACTCACAGGACACGATATTCGGTCAAATATTCGCACAAATGGACACAACTAGGCTGTTTACTGTTGTTGCGTACAAACTTACAACTATACATTTATTTCCTTGCCTTAGACTTATGTGTAATGACAATACATTTGAATCTAATCTAAAAATATCACAAGAATAAAGTTGTAATATAAAGACCATAACAGTAACTTGGATATACTGTAAAATCGTAAGAAAAAAAGTCAGAATTCTATGCGATTAAAGCCATAATTGTTAAGGAAAATTCATGTTTTTGGTTTAATTAAGTCGTACATTTAGAAGAAGGAATATTACCAGAACCAATTTGTAACACTACGAGAAAAAAGTCACAATTTTACATGAACAGGGTCATCAATAAAGAACAACGTCGACATATTACAAGAAAAAGTTAAATAAAATGGGAATTTTGGAATTGGTAAGATAAAATCTATTCAATTCAATTAACACTAATAAAAATAATAATGCAAATTATATGAAATACAAATATTTGTACATGGTTTTACACATCACATAATATTACAATGACAAAAAGCTGAAATATTATAATAAACCTCTGATTTTATCAAAAAAATCGATATATTTTTACATATATTCTTTTGAGAAAAACATATACTGTAAGAATTTTAAATATTTTGACAAAAAACATTTTCCTAAAATAAATATTGTCAACTGGGTTGGAATTCTGAAACAATGCATTTTAAATATAACAATCACAATCAATTAATCATTTGATGCACATAAAGTCGCACTGTTCCAACGGAAAACGTTTTTACAATATAACAGCAATATAACCATACTTTTACTCGATGAAAATATGTATGTTTTAGGGGAATCATTTAGCAATTTGATGTAGACAAAAAAACAAAAACACATTTTTAACATGAATATAAGCCTTTTTATGAGAAAAAATCTAGGCTTAATATGACAAAACAAATGTCACATTTTTTATTATCATTTCACAAAAATTGAGGTGAACAAAACTTAGCTTTTAAAGGAAAATGCACTTTTTGGGGAATTTTGTCCATCATCCACAATCCTTTAATGTAAGACATGAACACACGTCTTTCTCTTTTCTGTGTGTTCTAAAGCTACAAAAACAGCTAAAAAGAGGCTGCTGATTAATGCACGTAATGGGACGCACCTATTCCGCCTAGAAAGCCTGCTATTAAAACACCTCCAAAAACCTCCAACAAGGTGTATGGTTTTCTATCCAAGCTGTGAGCATGTAGTAAAAGGCACATTATTGATAACATGGAATGCTTTTAATTGCGCATTTAAACACTTCCTGCGGTACTTACCAAGACATAGAGGTACCGGATAGTTCCATCTTCGCACAGGTCCGGGCATGCAGGTTATATGAGCGTTTCCCTACAAATACAAAGTAATTTGTGTCCTCCTCATTAGTAACATCTAAACATTCTCATAGGAGTTATTCAGCACAGCAGTGGTACCGTATGTGTAATGTTTGTAAAAAAGAGCCAGCTTTTCCTCTGATTCACTCTTGAAGTCATTTCTCACTTTGTGCAGAAGGAAAAACTTAATAGCAGAGCATCACAGCAGCCACTTTTAATCATGACACATTATTTTTTTCTACTTTCCTTCTAGCACACTGTTAGCACGAAATAAGTGCAAGCGGAGCGTGCGCTTACCTGAAGAGAGTATCCTTGTTCGCAGGAAAACTGCACCACGTCGCCCACCATGAATCTGTCTCCTTGTCGGATGCCGTAGTTTGGAGTCTGGGGCTCCGGACATGACTCCAGACCGATAGCTGAGCAAAACACAGCACATTTGGATCAAATTACAAACACAAAACGAACTAACGTACACGATTTACCAGACCCCCGACATAAGGCCGACATAAGCGGTTCAAGCGAAAATAGCCATGGCTTGCACATTTACTTGTGACTGCGCCCAGAAACATAAGAGAATGGGTGCTTTTTAACCACATCTCCACTCAAACAGTGCAGCCATCATCTTTATGATGTTTTGTGCTCATTTGTCATTCTGTAAAGGCATAAAGTCTGAACTCAACACTTACAATAAAAAAAGTACTAAGATTTGAAGCAAATATTCTTGGAACCTCCGGTGAGCAACTCAAAATCAGCTGGCGAGCTAGGAGACCCCTGTGATAGTATCACCATCATAAGGCTTCATGTTCATGAAACAACCACACACAAATAGCCTTTGGAGGACAAGACATCATTAGCATCATGACAACAAAACAGCAAAATTGTTCAGTGACACTTGAAAACGTTAGTACGTACACATGAACGTGATATCCACAAAAATGAGCTCCGAACTAACCGGTTTTGCTTGCTTGCTTTACAAGCAAAATATCACTGTGGTAAAAAGTCACATTTGGATTCCAAAGACCAGAAGCTAGGTGGCTAACTCCAGCTAGCAAGCTAACTAGCTGCTGCCAATGTCAGGTACAACCAGAATGATCAAACATGCTGGCTGTGTCAAGTTGTGAAACTGAAGTCATTGAGGTTTTACAGACTAGTGTTGAATCTCGCGGCAATACGGGACAAAATGCGTCCCGTCAGCTCAATACGGGGGTTGGCAACCCTACGTGACACACGTGACATTTGTTTTGACATTTGCTTTACACAGCACACGTGTAAAGCCTGCTGCCGCACGCCGATGAGGTTTTGTGATCAACTTCGAAAGACATTTATCGGCATACGCCGATCATGTTTTATAAGCAAATCGGGCAACATTGATTGGTGGCCGATCGATCGGAGCACCCCTAGAAAATATATTGAACTCATTCAATCCCAGCCTTTTTTCAAAAGACAACCCCTTCAGTAGCGGCCATTTTGGACGATTTTGACTGATCTTTCAGGGCACACAGGATATTGTGTTCTACAGCATATAAACATGGAACGTGCCAACGGAAAGATTAGACTCCCGTCTTTCATCAGAAAAAAAAAGTTAGTTTTTACCTTTTTCCGTTCTTTAGTAATCAGCAGTAGAACATAGGTAGGTTTCAGGTAAATATCAATATTAGAAAAGGGAGAAAAACAGCTTTTTGTGAAAAGATACATTCCAAGCATAACTTTCACTTTGACACAAATATGTTTGGTGTCAAATATCTAAACAACTACACCAACATAAACAATACAAAAAAGGATTGTTTATCCCTAACCCTAACCCTCCTAACCCTCCTAACCCTAACCTCAAAATAACTTTACAATTTTATTTACAAATATAACACCATGAACTATTTACAACTTTTACATTTGGAACTGAACTATGCGCTAAAATGTCCCTACAATGCGTGACCTTCTGCACGTTACGCTCCTCCACATTCTCTCACTTCCTCCTTCCTGTCACGTGTGATGTTTCCGTTCACATGATCCCTGCCGAGCTCTTATCAAATGCACATCTGCCACCTTGTGGGCGTTTCTATGCTCTGAAGTGAAACACATTAGTGGAGAGTTGCGTCAGCGCCTCTTTTTGCCTCATGTGCAAAAAAACGTAAAAGACGTATAAATACATTGTTGGGATCGGGCGTTTGGGTTCATAAAAACATATAACTACGTCTTTGGTGCAGTCCTAATAGTGTATAGCCCTCTCCTTGCTACATATACAGTATATGTACATATACAGTATATATTTATATATACTGTATATATATATACAGTATGTGTATATTTATAAATATATGTGTGAGATTACCTGTATATTCCAAGTGGAATCCAGCAGCTGAGACACTGATGTCAGAGCTGAAGCTGAGATAGAGGTTGTTGGATGTGCTGTTCAGGAGGGGTGGGATGGTGGTGCCTGGAATCACACACACACACACACACACACACACACACACACGCACGCACGCACGGACACGCACACACACACACAGCACACACACACTGTCAAAGAGATGACCATCTGATGGCAAAGGCAACAACAACAAAGGCTTCACCCCAAATCTCCATTTCCAGCCTTTTCTGTCTTGCTGCTGCTGCTCTGAAAGGAGATGGAAGGGGATCTCTCTTTTTTTTTGAGGGTGTGTGTTTCATTTGAAAGCAAAAATGTTGGCCTGACCTAGTTAGAGAGTGGCAAGGCAACAGTACAAAGTCAAAAAAAAAAAAGGCAAGCTGTCACAGTCAACTGTGTTTCTGCCTCAGTGATGTTCTTTCATGTTAAGGAACGCTAACCTTGGCTAAGCTACTCATCTGTGTTAAATGTCACCGCCGTGTAGCCGTGCTCATGATATTTTACAACCTGTTTGACGATTACATGTGAGGGCAGCTCTCTTTTTTTACTTTTCTTTTTGTGTTGGCAGCATCAAAGCTGGCAATGACGGATGTGATTGACTGCCTCCACTGAAGCCCATTAATTAGCTTCCTTTCCCCGTTCCACAGGAAATCTCATTAGTTACCACGACAGAATATTAAAAATATATATATTTCTCCCAGTAATGAATGATGGATGATGCTAAATAATTAGCAGCTCAACAACGGCACTCATTAATACATTTCGGTATATGTGTATTAAGTTAGCGGTGCTACATTCCCAACAACTGAACAACATTGCACAGCTGAATATTCATACGATATACTTCAAAAGAACTGGCGTAACAAAGAGAATGCATCGTCTTTGTAGTTTAACCCCATACAGTAATGCCATGCTATCATATGTTTTTCCAGGAATCTCACATAAACAAGCAGACCTTGAATAGATTTGCCCGTGCCGTCTTACCAGAGTAGCTGCCCAGCCTGGGGGCATGGTTGTCCGCCCCGTCGTAGAAGTCCAAAGAGTCCCAGTTGTGCTCCGTGGCAAAACTCACCACTTGGACCTGAAAATTAAATATTTTCCCTTTAATATACTTGATCATTACCGTACATTCCGGTATATAAGCCACACCCACTAAATTTACGGGAAAAAAACAGATTTGTACATACATACATCTATCTATCTATCTATCTATCTATCTATCTATCTATATATATATATATATATATATATATATATATATATATAGATAGTATATAGTATAGTATAGTATATAGTATAAGTATATATATATATAAGTCGCACCAGACTATAAGACACACATGTTCACGTCAAAAAATTGTATATTGTGCGCGTGAGTCTGTGAGGACCAGGCAGCTGTTTTGTGGTTGACTACGGTCTATTATTAGTCCAAAACATGCATATTTAAGCAAATATTACATTTCATGTCAAGAGGGCTCTAATAATAGTAAAAACCATACTTAGAAAGTCAGGTAAACGGGTTTTCTATGACTACAAAAAGTATTCAGTTGATTAATAATGAATACTAGTTCGTGGAAATTCACTTATTGCAGGCGGGTCTGGGACCAATTAACCGCGATAAACGAGGGACGACTGTTTACCCTAAAAGTTTGGTTTGGTTTGGTTTAGTTTATTTGAACATGAAGGTTCCAATGGAATACATCTCATGAATCATCCTTTCACAGTTCCACATGTCCAAAAGGAGTAGGAAGAAGCAGAGCTTATTTAATCCTACCCCCCCCCATCTATTCTACATCTAGTACAGTACATGTAGTTCACTTCCTGCATTCCATGTCATGTTTTCTGTGATAATCAGAATAATACATAATCCATATCGGTAAGTCCCAAAAATAAGTAAATAAGTAATAAATACTTTATTAGGTTTTTGGGTAACGAGTTGTTATTAACTTTAAACATTATTCTAGCGGTTTGAAAGTGTACTAAATCTGCAAATTTTAATATCTGTGCTTTTAAAAATAGAGGGTTTGTATGTTGTCTATTCTTGGCATTGTGAATGATCCTCACCGATCTTTTTTGCAGTACAGTGAGTGAGTGAAGATTTGTAATTTTGTAGTTTTGTAATGATTTCCCCATATCTCCACACAATACATTAGATATGCTAATACTAAGGAACAGTACAGAGTGTGGAGTGATTTTTGATCAAGAACATATTTTGCTTTATTCAATATAGAGATATTTCTCGCCACCTTTTGTTGTATATATTTAATATGAGATTTCCAACTCATTTTTTCATCTATTACAACCCCAAGGAATTTATATTCTTCCACTTTTTCAATATTCACTCCGTTAATTTATATTTGGTCGTACGTATCCTTTCTGCTATTACCAAATAGTCAAACCATAAATAAAGTCAAACCATAATAAGTCCTGCGGCGCACAGCTTCAAATTTCACAGCTTCATTCTATCCTGCTGGAAAGTATATGAATTAAAATGCATATTTAAACACAACTTGACATATTTGTGGCCTAAATTAAGCAGTTCCCAGCATAAAAATGGCTAAATGAACCATGCGGAAGACACATTCAAAAACGTTTGTGATGATGTGTAGTATTCTACACTGGTCACTAGGTGTCAGTAATGTTACTGTAATGTTAGGTGAGACACACAAGCACCAGACACCAGAATTAATAAAGGCATAAAATCATGTTGAAATACTACGACAATAAAATTGTCATATTAGGAAAAAAAATCACAATCGTATTAAAATGAAGTAAGTCAATCAGCATCTGGGAAAGGATTGACTCCTGCTGGCCTGGAGGTGAAACTGCACCTAAACTGCCACACAAAGCAGCAGTGATGATGTCTCTTGCTTGTGTCACGGTTATTGTCTTTGTCAGAGAGCGCAATCATCCATGATCTCTTAGCAGTAGATGCTATCAGGCTCTCCTATCTGGATGCTCCTGCGCTCTCCAACCATCCATCCGTCATCCTAATACCTTATCTCCCCCCCTCCCGACGTCCCGCTTGCTCAGCTTTTAAGTCAATGTTAGAAAAAGGTCAGGCGACAGAGCTGTTTACCTGGATTCCAGCCCCTTCCGGAACCGAGACTTTCCACACACAGTTCTGGTTGTTGTCGTACGGTTCTGGGTATCCAGGTGATAGGATGGTGCCATGACGGGAGGTTAGCGCACCACCACAGGGAACTGAAAGACGCAAAGTTAGCGTAGGAAAGTTAGGTAAGAGAAGCAAGGTGTGTAGTTACCGATGCATGTGGGTAGGCTGTCGTTCCATTGCGCCAGGTTGTCCGGCACGCTCTCGCATCGTATGGCGGTGGAACCGTGCAGGACGTAACCCGGGTTGCACTCAAACTGTACCAGGGAGCCCGCCGCAAAGTCGTTGCCCAAGCGGCGCCCGAAACGCGGCTCAGGGACGGAGCTGCACTGGGTGGAGCTGGTCCGAGGCACGGCTGTGTCAACGAAAGACATGACTTTTCATTGATTTCATAGTCTTAACGTGATAAGCTTTGCCACGTTTGACAGGCTGACCTTGGTAGACAAAGTGGAAGCCTTTGGCGGTTTCCGGCCCAACCGTGGTGAACTTAACGGTGATCTGATTGCCCGAACTTAGAGGGAGCGACTCCCCTGGAAGGAAAGCGAGCATGAAGATAAAATTACATTTATTTCAGATGGCCCGCCACGTTTTTCATCCATCAGTGTACTAATCCATCAATCCTTACCGGAGTGCGAGCCCGAGAGAGACGACAGCAGCGTGCTCTGCTGAGTGGGCCCGTCGTAGATCTCCACCACGTCGTTCAGAGACGTCTGGAAGAGTACAAACTGACCGAAGAGAACTGGGGACAAGGACGGACCAAAAAACAAAGAGAGGTTAATCATGTTATTCCATGTTAGCGTCCTGCTTCCAGCTTTAAATCCTTAAAAGTAACAAAATAAACCTTGTCATCACCCGGGCTAATATAACACAACGCACTTATGTTAGCATATGCTCCACAGTATTTGACTCTTGTCTATGCCGAGGGTTCGAAAATGACTTGAATGTACATTTCAATATACATCTTTTATTTTTTAACTATGTTTAACTGTTTTGTTCTTTTAGTTTGCTTGCAAGATATCTCAGCTAGCTTTAGCACTCGCGATGTTGCCAGCACCTAGCTAACCATAACCATGCATAGATTGTTCTGGTCAACTACTTATTTCTTTATTTTGCTTGAAAAATACCCCAGCTAGCTTTGCCACTGCCAGTGTTGTTAGCCAGCTGGCTAACTACATAAAGAATATATATACATCAGGTTAACTCCTTTCGTCTTAATTCTGCCCACAAGGTACCTCAGCTAGTAGTCTACTAGTGATGACACTAGCTAACTTGCTAACCAAAGATAGACTGAATAGGTAGCTCGTTTAATGCATTGTTTCCCTTTTTTTGCTGGAAATAGGCTTCAGCTAGTTTTAGCATTAGCAACGTAGCTAACTAGATAGATTTTTAGACTAAAGAAATGTTTTGTTGTCATCAATGGAAACCTTGGAGATGCAGGGAAAAAATATTTATTTTGGATACTACTACTACTAATACTTTCTTCCTCCAGGTAGTCATGTTTTCCGCTCGTTTCAGAGGGGTCTGAGTACTCCTGGAGCATTCATGTAGGCGTTAAGTTAGGCGTTGATTAAGCCACCGAGCTGAATGGCTGAATGACGCCATTCAAAGCGTTCAAGTCATTCAATCTTTAAATTGCTAAAAACTTTGTCAACCAAAAATGAAAACTGAAAAACTGACCGTTTGAAAGGCTTTTTTTTTTTTTTAACACAACTGCAAAACAAGCAACAGCAAAAACCACATGAAAAACCATGAAGCTTGTTCTCTAGCATGTTTAGGAGGATCTCGTAGTGTGTCTTCATGGAGTTGACACCCTAACGTTTGCTTCCTAAATGTAATGAGACAGAGACTGTTGACGGGCTGCTATTTTAAAACATAGCGCCGACAGGCACAATTAGGGCTCACATCAAATAATTACTGACGGCGAGTCAGAGCCGGTTAGCTAATATGCTGTCGAACAACATATTGTGGGCGGCTATGATACATGTAATAGAAAAACACGGTAACAACCTCAAGTTGCCAGGAAGACATCCTGTATTCTAGCAAGGTCTACAAGTGGAGCCAAAGTGGAAGCAAGTGCTGCTACTATTAGCGTTTCATGAAACAAAAGCAACCAATCAAAGATGACCACATCAGAGGAAAACCTGCCTCATCTTTAAGCGCCGCTCCAGCACTTAACCCTGACCTGGAATGAAATGACTGGCTCGCTAGCACCCTTTGATCACTGATTAAATCCCCACGGCTTTTCGGCTCAGGTTGAAAAAAAGGTTTGATCTTGAGAGTCTAAAATGATCTCATTAGAACTCTTTTTCTGCCCTGAAAAGAATCAAGATCACACGATTAATTAGTGGCATTTTAGCGCACTACGTCAGGTTATCACTCAAACAAACCAGAGTCAGACTGGACGGACGTACCGTGACCACTTCCAATTCAGTCTTTTTGCTTTTCCTTCCGTCCTTCTTTGCTATTAAGTAGGATTTATGTAATAACTACAGCACTGATTTGCGTGAAACGTTGCGGCTCGATGGTACACGTGCGTAGAAAGAACCCATTCCATTTTGGTGCACATGGGATTGCAGTTTCTGTTGTTGGGATTGGCAGATATACGATTCAGATCAGATTTTTATCCACGCTGCCTGTTTGATCATATTATTACACCTTTACATTTAGTCTCTTGGCTCAGTGCATTTCAGTCTCATAGCTTCTCATAGAAGGCTTTCTTGGTACACACACTCACATAGCACAATCAGAGTTGCGCAACACAAAGATATGACTCATGAAAAACACTGTGACACCCATCATTTTCGGTTCTTTGTCCATCTTCTTTGTCAATGTAGAGTCATGTGCAGTAAACCAAATATATTGCTCTTATTTTTTTAATAGCATTTGAAAACCTTTTAAATTGTGTGATCATTGACTACTTCTCCGATAGCAACGCGGTCCAAAGAACCGGGAAGAAAGGCTAAAAAGAAATAGCCACTGCAGGCCTAATTCAGATCATTTTCTACCACTTATCCTGTTCAGGGTCACTGGGAGCTAGAGCCTATCCCAGCAACTTTGGGCCTAAGGTAGACTACACCCAGTACCCATCACAGATAGTAATAGTTAGGATATTCCAAACGGGAATTGACCAAATGTTTTTGGGGATCTTACCGAACTCTCGCGGTACAGCTATGGCGTAGACGCAAGTTTGTCCGGTCGTGTAGTTCCGCGGGAAGTTCGGCGACAAAACGGTTCCTTCGGCTCCTGTGGAGCGACTTCCGCAGGGAGCTGGAAAGGGAAACCAGTGCCAGAATAAGTGAACTTAAGAACTTAGTTTGAGCCTAGCGTGTATAACGTAGCAACCATCCGCACCTTGACAGCTCGGCAATGCGCGGTTCCATCCGGGTCTGCCGTCATCTCCCATACTGCAGGTGAGGGTGGAGTAACCCTGAATAACAAACATTTCATTTGAAGTCATAAATGAGAAAACTAACAGGTTAGCTGTCTTGGCCATCAGTGAACCTATGCACCGCCCATTCAGTCAGCACCAAAAGCAATTATTCTGGGTTACCAACAGAGGGTCCTTTCACGTACCTGTAGAACATATCCAGCCTCGCAGTAGAAGGTCACAGTTGATCCAAGTTTATAATCCGATCCCAGTCTGGTGCCATTCAACACCACACCCGGGTCAAAGCAGGATTCCCTCAACTTGGCTGAACAGCGAGAGAAATAACAAGCGCAAGTGACCATTCACTTCGAACTAAACACAGAATACAGTCGGGTTCTACCTTTGTATTCCAGGTGAAAGCCAGCGTAGGACACGGATCCGTCGCTGCGGAAGGCTAAGTGCATGGTGTTGGAGCTGCTCTCGATCCGCTCCGGGAGTTTGCTGTCTTGGAAGCTGCCGATCAGAGGACTGTTGCTGTCTGGGCCGTCGTAGATGTACAGGAAGTCGTAGTTTGGCTCAATGTTGAAACTAGAAAGAAGAGCAAATTTACATATCAACACGAGGTAAAACAACAACAATTGACAATACTTTGGTGAAGCAAAATGTTTTGGAAATAAATACGACTGATAAGACCGATTTCAGTTGTCAAATCAACCAATAGTACTTATTTTAAACGAAAATAGATGCCGAGTATCGATATTTTGGTATTGAACCGTCCGTTGCTAGATGGGAGCAATTTTTGTGGACCCTTTTAAAAACGTCTGCTCTTCCATCTTTTGTCTCTTGAAAGGATACTTTCTTGAAAGGATAGCTTTTTTTTGCAGTAGGACCTTAAAAAGCACAATGTGATCCTGTCATATAGATGATCTTTGACCAGGACAAACATATTGCTTGTGTTTAAGTTAATGGCTGGTCATTTGGCGAAGTGCAAATGTTAATACAGTATGTTGCACTGACATTATATCCAAAAGGAGAATAATAGTGAATCTCGGTCCGTAGCTTTGTGAAAATGCGGTTCCTAGAACAATTCAGTTGAATAACCCTGCTATAAAACATACCTCCAAAAAAGGTCAAAACACAGAGAAAATCGAGCGATACATCACAGGCCTTCAATTTACTATCCGAAGATAATAAAACCACGGAAAAAAAGTACCAGAGAGCTTTCCAAGCAAAAGGTACCTGATGAAGGCCAGAGACAGAACATAGTCAGGATTGACCGCGATGATCCAGTCACAGTCCTTGGAGTGGGGGTAGGGATGGGGGTAGTTTGGGGATAGTATGAACCCACTGGAGCCAGTCAAGTTTCCTCCACATGGAGCTACGAGTCCAACACAGATAATCATCTTTTTCTGATAGCCTAACACCAGCAGGCAGCACATGTATTGTTTGGGACTTCTCACCTATGCAGACGGGGGGACTGGGCTGCCAGTAGTATCTATTATCAACTTGTATGCAGGTGATTTTGTCGTCCCCCTGGAGCTCGTATCCCGGGTCACACTGAAAGGACACCGAATCCCCAGGCTCCCGGCCGTCGCCGCTGCGGCTGCCGTTCATTGGCACACCGGGGTCCCTGCAGGCTGTCGCTACTGAGCCTGAACAGGCGAGACAGACAAGCTAGAACCTTGTTTGGTCCGATCAGCTTTGTTGGAATCCCCATTCAAAAACCCCTTACTTGAAAACTGGATAGCGAATCCCGACTTGCTGATGTAAAAATCCGTCTCAAACTGAACAGTCACGGTGTTCAGCGTGGAGTGGATCCCCTCGGGCAGCAGAGACCCGCTGAGTTCCGCCAGAGACATTTCGTTAGCGGGCGGACCGTCCCAAACCCTCAACATGTCGTGGCTGGCCTCGGTGTCAAACGCCAAAAACTGAAGGCTAAGGAAAACATAAAGAAACATGAGGTCTGAACTGAACTTGGGCTCATATCGCCATCTTTCTATTACCTAACAATGTTTCCCGAGTCCACCTCGATGGTCCAGGTGCAGCGCAGGTTGTTGTCATAGGGAAATGGGTATCCAGGTGAGAGGATCCTTCCGGAAGACTCGCCTTTAAAACGGCCGCCACACTCGGCTATCACCAAAGGAGAAACACGTCACGCCAGTATTTTAAGACAACTGATCAATTTTGAGGTACATATCCTCAAATAGTGGCTGCAGGCTTCGCTACACATCTTCATAATGGGTGTTTATTGCCTCTACTACATAGAGTAATAGACAATGTAGGAGATAATAGAGAGAGATTTATTACTATAAATGCAGTTTTATTCCAATATTTCATAATAACCGATGATGTTTGGTCATTTTTCTACAAATAAATCAGCAGTAAAAATAATACATTGGAAAATACAGCATTAAAATACATTTCCTTTTCTTTTTGATCCCTGCTTTGTGCGGTTTTTGCTTCCAGTGTGTGAAGTCCAAGCTCAAGAAACTGAAATGGTGAGACTAATCAGTAGATTTTCTCTTTCAGGGTGGTGCCCCGGGGTGAGCCAATCGAAATTCAATCATTTTCTTTGATTATAATTGAGAATTATTTTCAAGAATCATTAATAATTACATTTGATAGCCTGATAGTGAAAGCCAATAGTTGTCACCCTTTGATGCCCCACCAGCATCTGTTAGGAGGAGGAAACGTGATATTTTGCAGAATCCTCAAACAACGGTTTGCATTCTCTTGCATGCAAACCATTTCACAACAATTTTGGGGAAAAAAAACTGCACACAAGATTGTGATCATAATGGACTCTTTCCATCACTTTTGGTACAAAATACTCCAAAAACTGTGTGACCGCTAAACAAAGGAGGCAAAAATGATTGAAGCTATCAATGTGTACTTGCTTACTACTTTGTCTTTCGCAGATAAAAAAGAAAATAGTCATACTAATCAGCCCACATTGCTCCTGCCGCACATTACAGTATATGACAAAATATAAATCGTCCGCCTCTATCTTTGTCTCTCTACATTGGATAATTTCCACAATCTCCATCCCATCTCCGCTTCCCCTCCGTGCCCGTGTCCCTTGTCCCTGCGGCATCCCTTCCTCGCCGGAATGTATTAGTGTGTGAGGAGCAATTTTAAGAGCTAAGAAGAAGTAAAAGAGATAGAAAGTAGAAAATGGACAGGGGTGGGCGGTAAAGACGGAAAGGGGTAATAATAAAGAAAAAAGCAATATCATATTAAGACTGAGGGTTAGCTGAGGTCATAGTATGTCATGGCTAAAAAATAAAGTCATAGAATATCAGCCTGAGGTTTTTATGAGTGTTCCATTATTGATAGTGAGAAGGGGGTTGGGGGAAGGGGGCGGGGAGGGGGGGACCTTATTAAGCTGAATTTCAAATCAAGAAGGGTCCAGCAGATGACAAAAGAAAAGGTTCTTTTGCTGTTTTGCTTATTGCAGACCACCTGAATTGTTACCTTTCCTTCGACTGAATCATGAGACTTGGTCCCCAAAACACAAACAAGACGTGCACATGAACTCCCGAGGGCAAGTGCACTGGCGACAGAGGCAAGGAAGGGACTTTTTAATGATGTTCTAACAGTAATATGCGTCCCTAGAGCCTGCTTGTGATCATCACAAAAATCTATCATCACTCTCTTTTGTTTTGGTGCTCAAACACTGGCGTCTCATCACATCACAAAGGGGAAAAAACGCCTTAGCTAGGCTTCGCTACACTAACATATCCGTCAGTCAGCTACGGACGTGGCAGCTCTAATCATTTTATTTTTCTTCAGCGAACAGGCTAACCTAGCATGATGTTGCTGTTATAACGTGAGTGAAATGCTAGCACTTTAGCTCACAAAGCTATGCTCGTGTTGCTAACATTTGCGTCATCCTGTCCCAATCCTTAATGTTACGTTGTTGTATTTAACATTTGGCTTCTATTTTATTTGTAAAAAAATGGATAAAGTACACAATAGCGCTTACACAAGCTTCGCTAAAATTCTTAAAATCAAACTTGGAGCTCTGCCAACTATCTGCCAGTCAGCTACAGACGTGGCAGCTGTAAATTGGATTATTTTGTTTTCCTTCAGTCAACAGGCTAAACTAGCATGATGTTGCTGAATGTGAGTGTAATGGTAGCACTTCAGCTCACAAAGCTATGCTAGTGTTGCTGATGTTTGCGTCCTGCTGTCCCACTCCTTAATGTTACGTTGCTGTATGTGATATATGGCAAAATATGTATGGAAAAAAATGTATGAAGTGCACAATAGCGCTTCTTGGAGACACACACTGTTGGACAAACACAGCTCATTAGCATTAAAGCTACAGACACACAAAAAGGGAGTGTTCTCAGTAGGGCTTACGGTCTAAATTCCAGCATGAAGGCTAGATTTTGGACAGCACACTTCCAATACACTATTGTGGGAGTTATTTAAAATAGTTGGAATGAAAACAATGTGAATAAATAGGTGTATCAATAATAATAATAATCACAATAATGCTATGGTGAGCATATCGAATCGTCGCTATTCAGTCAGCCCCTCCCCAAACAGCCTGAAACCTTGGAAAATGAATTAAAAAAGGCAATTATATTTTAATACACTACTCAAAAAGCATCCTCCCCCCCGGTGGAAATACACACATGCTATGAAAAATGTCATTTACATTCCGGTAGGTCGGATTGTTTTTCCAAAATGCCTGTGGGCTTTACGGAGGAACACACATGATTAAAATGTGTGGCCCTACTTGGAGAAACAATTCAGCAAAGAGATTAATTTTAAAAACAATCTATATTTGCTTTATCTGTATGATCCAAGAGGGCATTCTTTTGGGGACACTGCAGGAAATAACGTGATGGATCAGCTGGGGGGAAAAATGTGGACGAGATAAGAAGTAGCCCAGTGGACGACGATGATGATAACGTGCTGAGAAAATCACAAAACCACCTGGAAATAAAAGGCTTCTCCTCGCTGACAATGCAAATATTCAGTGTAAATAAATGAGTTACGGGCTGCAATAGGTCGCCGTGGCAACGTACCGATACAGGAAGGCAGGGGGTTATCCCAGGCTCTCCTCTCGCCCGTCATGCACTTCAGCGTGGACGCGCCGTGCAGGGTGTAGCCGGGCTCGCACCTGTATGTGATGCTGCTCCCGGAGAAGTGCCCTTGGTCGTTGACTTTGAAGCCAAACTGCGGCACGCCGGGGTCCTCGCAGTGGGATAACTCGAAACCTTGACGAGGACAGACAGAGACGCTTAAACATTGGAGACGGTGCTTCGCAAATAGCGGGGCAGCCCCACTAGCCACGATCTCAGCTCAGTTTATTCATCTATTTTCATCATCAGGCAGATGCATGCTGAATGTTGGTGCCAGCAACTCATACGCTGGTTTGTACAGATAAATGAGTAAATATGCTCATGCTCTCAACAGTATTTCAATTCAGAGGGGGGTGTGTAACAACATCCTGTCCCCTAGTGGGGCACGACAGAGCACAATGATGAGTCACTTAATCTCAATCACTTAATGAACATTTTGTGCCATTTCAGTTTTTATTTGCATGATTATTTTTTGACTCTGTGCAGTGACTGTAGGTGAATTTTGCCAGAATTAAATTGAAAAAAAATACAATTTTATTATTTATTATATTATTATTTTTTTTAAACATTTAGTCTATGTTCCTTAAATTAGCCTAAAATGGCAAAGTTGCACAAAAAGTGGCACATTTCTTCCTGTTTGTCCCGTTGAAAAATACTGAAAATGCCATTTTTGATCCCACATTTATCTTGACATGAACCAATCCAATTCTTTAAGTTAAGATTTCGATTTAGACGGCTGGCCTTCAACTTTTATTTTTTTCTATATGTCCACCAGAGGGCGCTACATTTTTCCATTCAAAGCATGCAGCAGTGGTTCACACATTTGACTGTTTTCTGCAATGGTACTTTGCTCAAAACCTCCCGTTTCCCCCGAGAAACTCCCATACGGTCTTGTTAATTAATAAGAATGGCAATATTTTTAATGAATCATATTTAATCAATAATTAACAAGGAGGTTTGAGTGGATGAAGCGCAACTTCCCATAGTTTTTTCACTGGGCAAACTAGGTACTGTAAGACTATTCAACAGCGGCACGTAGTGCAGTCCTTTTTGCTTCAGCTACCTCCAGACGCCATTCATCGACAATAAACCTTCAGTTGATTGCATTTTCTGCCCATCCGCATTCGGGATGAACTGATCATCGGTATACGATATTATGTAACCGACGCAAACTCACTTGAGTAGACCAGTTTGAATCCTTCCCCGGTGACCTCGCCATCGCTGTAAAACTCCAGCCACAGGTGGTTGGAGGTCGATATCAGCGTCAAACCCAGCATGGACGTGCCTGTGAACGCGCCCAAAACGTGGGCGGTGTTGTCTTTACCGTCATGAATCTGATTTGAAAAAGACAAAAACAAAAGAAAGAGGTATGATTTCCTGAAGGTAAAGCCCCTCCAGACCACGTCCATACCTTCAGTATGTCCCCCTGGGCCAGGTGAAAAGTCCGAGCCGAGATGTTGATGCCTTTCCCAGCCTGCACCTGTTTAGCCAATCGAATGTCAGAAGGTAAGCTTTGTAATGATAGAACCACACAGAACCACATACACCCTGATCACATTTTTAAGACCAGTTGAAAAATGACAAGAATTTACATTTGAAGGATCTTAACCCCCTGGAGACACTGGCATCAAGCATGCACAAACCCATGTTTCAGCTGATTAACAAGAATGGCAGAGCTACTAATGACTGAGTCCTTTTTCACTTTAATGCTTTTTAAAAGGTTTTTAATGACTTTCCCTTAGCATCTCGCAACATTCAAAGCTAAAGTAACTTGCTAGCAACAAGACATTCTTGCCAGTCTGTTAAGTTGTTCCGCGTTACACTGAGTGAACGAACAAAACGTGTACAGCCATGTTTATTTTGTTATTCCATAGGTCTAGCCAATTAAGTTTCATATTAAGGAGTACTTATTCTTCTGGAATTCATCGCGCTGAAGTAGATAATCCTCTTAGCTAGTTAGCTCTCCTGACTCATTTGTGTCAAATGATTTATATTTATAGCTCATTTACAAGGAACAAAGAACAACACCCGACTTGTGCTGTAAAGAATAACATCAGCAGAGTCTGCATGTGTAGCTTCGTGCCTTAATTAGCACAGGCCTTGTTAGTAAAGACAGAAAATGTTCTTCACATACAACAGAGTTTTTGAACCAAAACAAGTTGGTGGCATTTAACTGTTTGAAAGTCAAATAGAAAAAGAAGAAATGTAATGACAAAAAACATGCTCTTTCTCGAATGCTGGTCTACACTCCAGTTTCCAAAGCTAATGGTTGCTAATTGTACGCTATGGAAATAGACAACAAATGTGCACCCATGAATAAGTGGCAACATACGGTTGAGCTGTGTAATTACGTTTGATAATACAGTGGAGTAGAGTTAATGATGTTTGCAACATGTCACACTGACGCTTCCACAGACATTAGTTGCATTCCATAAGCGCTGACGTGTACATTTGCGAAGTGAGTGATGGTCATTCCTTTAGTTGGAAATAAAGTTGATGTGTGTTACCTGTATGCTGTAGATGCACTCGTGGTTGTTGTCGTAGTTCATCGGGTAGTTGGGGGAGAGCAGGATGCCTTCATTGTTTATCACCGACGAGCCGCACTCGGCTACGGAAGAAGACACAAATCATCTGTTTTGCTACAATTTGCAGGTGGAGAGTTCCTTCTTCTCCTAGCGGATTTGGGATCTGCTCTGTCGTCCCTTCTGGTAACACAAGCTGGGGGTTATCAGAACCCTCTCGGCAGAGCAGAGATGATCCCAGCGATCCCACAGACAACGGAAGACAGAGGGACTTTGGCTATGTTCACACTGCAGCTCAATTCCAATTTTGTTCTGGAGCTGAAGCTAACCTAATAATTACAACAGTAGCTCTTATTGCAAATGTTGATCTGAAATCAGTGGAGAGCATCAACGTCAAGCTAGCAGGACGGTTTGGAGGGGGAGGAGCGAGCCAGCGTGGCACATGACGGTGCCTCCATGCAGCAGCATCCATCCATTTTCTGTACCACGTAGCAAAAGTAGACGTTTTTATTCATTAATTTCACATTTCACTCACCCTAAGTTGGTAATACTTTATAACGAGGTGATGATACAGGTTAAATGTGCAGCATACATGTGCCACTGCTCAAAAGGTTGTTACATGTTTACACGTCTTTATGCTTCACATATCATGTTTTGTTTGGAAGAAAGCGTTGAGATTTCGTACTTCATCTGTGGTCCTTGAACGTGCCACAGTCACTGTGAGACGCAACCCCGTGCCTCAGAGCGTCAACGTCAAGCTAACAGGACGGTTTGGAGAGGGGGTAGCGAGCCGACGTGGCATGCGATGGCGCCTCCATGCAGCAGCATAATTTTGTTTTATCAGAGTGTCAGAAATAGACTTTTTTATATATTTATTTGTTATTTATATGTTTTTTTTCCTCAGAAAATAGGCACTCACCCTACGTTGGCCGTTGTATGACAGTTTGTATGAAAGGTGTATTTATTTCTCCCTATGCTGCACCAATGGTTATATTGTACATGCAAGTGCATGCAAGCAAGCACTTTTCCTCCACTAATGTGAAGGCCTGATTTTATAACTGTGTCCACCATTCATTCCAACTGTGAGAAAACGAGAAGGTGGCAAAATTCCAAGGCCGTGCTGTGATAACGCACCCCCTCTTCTCCCATGTTGTACCCCCCACGGCCCTCTTCCGCTCCCTGGGTGTCTCTACCGGTGTAATAGTCGCATTACAGCTGTCATATCATCAATAAATCACCTGGCAACAGCTTTCCATTTAGAAAATTACCTCTCCCTCTTTCCTCTTTAACGCCACTGCACTCTTGCTCTTTTCCTCTCTCGATGAATAGCGCTCTTTCACCCTCTCATGCGTCAATCATTGCTTTTTTTCCCCCTCCATAGTTTTCTTATCTTCCCCACTTGTGGTGGCTAAATGGAAAGTAATGTGCACAACTTTTTAAGAGCAGCGCCTTCCTTCCTGTTTGACCTACTTGGGAACAACAAACACGGACCACCAAGGCAGGGCTCTCCCATCAGTTGTTTCTATTCCAGCCGATAAAAACAAAGAAACGCTCGGAAGAACAAGAATAAAAGCTGTACGACAAATTAGAAGCGCCGCATTGGAGGTGTGATTATTTCACTCCGCCACTTCCTTCGCCATCGTGCAGCAGCATTGCAATGCGGCGACGCACAGGGACTAAATATAGCCACGCCGGCACGCAACACTACCATCGCCGTCTCTTTGCATTACGGTTTCCGTGTTGGCTGTTGGTGCCATTTTTCTGCAAACAGCTTAACTTTGATGGCAATTGTAGTGATCTTTACAGGTAGTCTCGGCACGTGGACGCACAAAGAAGCCTCATAATGACGGCCATTCTCACACACACAAATGTACAGTGTTGTATAGTGCTTGCTTCTTTACTTTTAGGTCGCTTTTTCACTCGCTTTTCCCCTTGTGATTTTGTCTTTATGCCGACTTTCCCAGTCCTTTCCCAAAAGTGAGAGCACAACATCGATGAAATTTGTTCAAATCAACGTTGGGGCACGCAAACCGGAGTGTCCCGATGAGTTCTGTCTGGCTGCAAGAGGCAGCAGCGTGCAGAAGTGGCCAAAAACACCAGCAAACATGCATCTATTCTAGTTTGTTCTTGCTGCACGGCTGTGAGACTGTGCTATTGTGTATTTTATGAATTATGTGATTAGATGTGATTTTTCCAGCGTTTTTACATATAATTACCCTATGGTAGGAACACAAGCAACAGTGCGAGCATTCAAGAAGTTTACGCTTGCTGCACGGCTGTGAAACCACGCTAACGTGTGCTTTTGTTTGTCGTATGTTTTATTAACCCACCCAACACCACAGATGAAGTTATCCCTTTTTATCAACCCAAACGCCTGATTGCAACAACGTCATTATACGTCTTTCACGTTTTATTGCGCGAGAGGCTAAAAGAGGTGATGACGCAACTACACACTGATAGATGTCACTGTCGCTGCAGTTTTAAGCCATAAAAACGACCACTGGGTGGCAGAAGTGCATTCGATAAGAGCTTGGCAGAGATCATGTGAACAAATCACACATGACAGGAAGGAGGAAGTGAGCGAGCGTGGAGGAGTGCAGTGTGCAGAAGGTTACGCATCGTAGGGAAATTTTAACGCATGCACACACGCGTGCGCACACGCGTGCACACTCGTAGTTCAGTTCCAAATGTGAAACTTGTAAATAGGTCATGGTGTTATATTTGGAAATACATTATTTTTGTGTTGTTTATGTTGTGGTATAGTTGCTTAGATATTTCAGCTGTCACAAAAGCAACAAATATGTGTGTCAAGGTAAAAGTTATGCTTGGAATGTATCCTCTCACAAAAAGCTCCTCTTTCTCCCCTTTCTAGTCGGGAACGGATATTTTCCTGAAACGTACCCATGTTCTACCGCTGATTACTAAAGAACGCAAAAAGGTAGATACAAACTTTTTTCGGATGAAAGATGGGAGTCTAATCTTTCCTTTGGTAGTTTACAGCCATAGAACACAATATTTTGTGTGCCTTGAAAGGTCAAAACCGTCTAAAATGGTCGGTACCGAAGCGGTTGTCTTTTGAAAAATGCCTGGGATTGAATGACTTAAATATGAAGATCTGGGTTCGAATCTCCGTTGGGCATGTCTGTGTGGAGTTTGCATGTTCTTCCCGTGCGTGTGTGGGTGTTCTCTAGGTACTGCGGTTTCCCCCCACATCCCGAAAACGTGCATGTTAGGTTAATTGGAGACTTTAAATTGTCCATAGGTATGAACATGAGTGTGAATGGTTGTGTCTATACAGTATGTGCCCTGTCATTGACTGGCGACCAGTCCCAGGTGTGGCAGCTGGGATAGGCCCCAGCATACCCCCGCGACCCTAGTGAGGATAAGAAGATGGGTGGATGGGTATTTTGACAAACCGTGATAGAGCGAAGCCATGAAATTCAAAGCGAAGCACTTCTGCATTCCAACCGTCTCAATCTAATCAAGTCTAATTCCTCCTTCCAAATTCTGCAAAGTCGGAGGTGCTTGTTATGTAAAAGCAGCCTCTCTCATTATGTTGATCCCTAGTAGAGGCAACAAAGGCTTTTTTCCTTTTTTCTCCACGCTTACCTTCATCTCCAACACGGCGTTCCGAGTGTGTTGGCAGCGTATCTTCACTGATCTACAGCCAACATCGGCAGCCTCTTACTGATGTTTGCTCTGAGAACACACGCTAATCCCTACCAATAGACATCTCGCTGATTGGGTCCCGAGGTTGAACGCATCAACAAGTGTGCAAAGCGGAATCGGGCCAAAAAAAAACAAATAGTGTTGCGGAGGCGTTAAAGAAGATCACATGCTGAATTTTTGTTCAGGAGCTCTTGCAAAGACTCTCTTTTATTTCATTCAACTATGTTGGGTAATGCCGGAGTAAGAGAAAGTAAAAAGTCTTAACCTCGTGCCCTGTGAAATGCGTCTTACTTTTTTGCTGGAGTTCATTAAAGCTGCAAGTTCTGTTCGCTCCGTGAAAGCTGAAGGCCGAGCAGCATGTTTTTTCCGTTCCTTCTTTTCACTTGCTGCGCTTGTGGAAAAATGGCATCGCCGAATCAGTTCAATCGAATGTGGCGAGTCATTGTGCGAATGCCCAAAGATAAGCATTCACACTCACACTCACGCTCCAATTTATTTTTCACGCTAAATAGCGGAGCCATTGCTAACTCATCAAAGGCTCCTTCAGCATGGCTGACCAACAAATACTCTACTTTTTCTACAAGACCAACAAGGCTGACTTTATGAATTTAATGACGTCTGCCACTAGAGGGCATACTCCCACACTATGTGGGTATTGCTATTATATGCTGTTTTTAAGCATCTACTGCAAAATGCTTTGCTATTTTTAAGAATCTTCCGAACAAATGTACAAGTCAAAGATCCTCTATATTGCAGGAGGGCTCTGCTGTTTTTAAGAATCTACCGCAAAAAGTGCTTGTCAAAGATCTTTGACAAGGAACGCTTTTCTGTTTTTAGGGATCTCCTGCCAAAATGCTGCTCAAAAGATCATCTATATGACAGGAGCACTATTTTTAAGTATCTCCTACAAAACTGCTAGACAAAGATCCTCTATATGACGGCTATGTTTTAAGACAAGCTGCAGAAACACTAGTCAAGGTGTGTAAATGTCTGTTACTGTATGTCCCGTACAAATAGGTCAGTGTTATGGTACTAGATGTAGATCTTTTTCTAAGTCTGGTACAAATGTGTAAATCTCGGCCTTGAGTAGCTTTTTTAAATGCATAACTACTAGACTGAGAAGTGTATGCAGCGTTTACATACCGACACATCTTGGCAGCGGCGCGCTCCACATCCTGCGACCGCCGCCCAGGCAGATCAACTCGGGCGCCCCCTCCAGGCGGTAGCCCATATTGCAGGAAAAGGACAGCGTGTCTCCGATGCCGAAGCTGTAGCCGTTCCTCCTGCCAAAACGTGGCATCCCAGGGTCCTCGCAGGGCTCCAGGGTGTACTCTGTAACGTAACAACGTCAGGGAAGCGTCCATCACCTCCTCCTGAAGTGGACTTGGTGAGGATCTGTTAAGTGTTGGCTCAGGAATGACTCATTTTCGGAGTAGCTGCCATATGACGCATTGGCGCAAGCAAATGCTCGGTCACATGTCTTGTGACAACATGAATGCGGGAACTTCAGAGAGTCAGCGCAAGCCATCTGGACGGCAGCTAAACGTCCCTGAGTGTTTACAGCAATTCAACTTGTCACTTGCCTTGAAGAGGCCAACTACACAGGACGGGTTTAACTGAAATAAGTGCACTTTTTTATGCAGCTCCTTTTCCATTTTTGGCGCCTGAAGATGCAAATATTTGAAAACAGCTCTCAGGCAGGGTGGACGTTTCTGAAAACAGTGGCGTCGGACATGTGCTTGCAAGAGTTTTGTTTAGTGACACTGTCATCTAGTGGCCTGGCATGCATATTACAGCGGTGATGTCCATACAGAAACTTTGTTGGGTAAAAGACTTCTGAGGGACATCTCGAGGACAACAGCAAAAGCTTCCTAGTACAGCAGCTGGGCGTGTGTACTCCCCAACACTTCAATCAGGGTCTCTTTTGTTTTCTTGTTTGTTTTTAATCCAGTCGATGGACTCCAAGCTCCTTTTTTTCCTCAACTTCAAGCCAAAGTTTCAAGAGAAAAAGTGAAAAAAATTAGGACACAGCATAACTGCGTGTTATTTGTTTGTCTAAGCTAACTCCTCTACTTCTGTACCGCTGCACACAGAGGGGGTGAACATGTATCCAAGTTAAAATGTCTTTCAGCATACAGTATTGTATGGTGACAGTGCAGACTGTGAATTTTCACACATTGCATACACTCCTGCTCAAAATGTTAAAACCAGTTGAAGTAAGTTGGAAGTAAAGGAAGTTGGAAGTAAAGCTTCAAAATGCAAAAAGAAGAAGTGGGAGCAAGACAAAACATTTGCATAGACGAAGCAATTCATTGCAAACAAGCATTAAAGTGAAATAGGCAGTTCTGCAGCTGATCAAAAGTTGAAAACCACCGTCTTTAAAAGCTCAAATCTTGGCAAAAATGTGGATTCTGTCATTTTCTGTCACTCTCATGATCTCTTGATGGCAAAGGCAAAAAACCTGGAGGGTTTTGGAACAAAAAAGTCAAGTGGTAGATCCGACCACAGGCCCTGAGCTGGAGGATCTCACTGCCTGTCAAGACACGGGACCATCCTGGGCCCAAACGAAGGTTGTTCCTGGTGCCAAGTGCAGTACAATAATAACCATCAGACGGCATCTGCGAGAGAAGTTGGGAATTTGCACAAGAGCACTAAACATGGGACATTGAAATGTAAAAGAATGTTCTGCCTGATGACTTCCAACGTTACTGGTGTGACAAGGAGATCCCACCTGACATGTTTTCCACAAAGCACAGTGGAGGGGGCGTCATCATGATCCTTCAATGGAATAATGGAGCTTCAGGTTGTGCAGGGGCGTCAAACAGAAACTGGCTATGTGGAGATGTTGCAGGGGGGCATCCCTCATCCCAGAAGGTTTGTGTTGTAATGCCTGGCTTTGTCAACAGGAGAGCGCTGCACTTCACAAAGGATTTCTTCCAGAGAAATAAGCTCACTCTTTTGGACCATCCTGTGTTCCCTTGATACAAAGCCAATTGACAACATTTGGGGATGGATGGCAAGGGAAGTTTACAAAAATGGGCATCAGTTCCAGCCAATGGATGCCCTCCGTGAAGCCATCTTCACCCCCCCACAATCCCACTACCCTCCTGGAAACGCTGGCATCAAGCATGCCCAAACCCATTTTTCATCTGATTAACAAGAATGGCGCAGCTCCTCATTACTGACTCCTTTTTTCAACATTTTATTTCTATTTCAGGGGGGTGTAAGGATTTTTCGAGCTATGGTCTTAAAATTTCGATCAGCCTATTTCACTTTAATGCTTGTTTGCAAGAAATGGCTTACTCAAAAAATAAAAAAGCGTCACTCCCATTTCTTCTTTTCGCATTTTGAGTTCTACCTAGACCCTCCTTAAGACCCAACAGTCCAAAATGCAAATTTCATATAATTTTTCAACTGGTCTTAAAGTTTTGATCAGGCGTCTACATGCTAGCATCATTGTGACTACAACCCAGAGGGGGTGCCACATTTAAAAAAATGGGGTGAGCTCATTTTTTGCCATGACTGTAACCCTGAGCTGCAGGACTGCTTGTAAAAACGATACGATCACCAGTAGTAGGCACCAAAAGGCCTTCTTAGCATTGGCTTTCAATTCTGCATTCCACTCCATCTTCTTTTGACTAATGTGGATGGGATATAAAGCTTGAAATCCATATTGAAGCCCAGTGAAAGGCACGCATTCATCAGCATTTACATGATCTGGCTGTGCAAGGTCGGACCACAGCCTTCAGCGGAGGAAGGAACATTGCGGACGCCATGCCTTCTTTGCACTACTAAGCGCTGCCTTTCTTTGGCTTTGCCAGTTTGTATTTGTTGCTTTTTCTTCTTTTTGCGTAGGGCGCTTGACAAAGTCAGCTACTCCGCGGCGTTCGCTACTATGGGAGATCAGCAGATCAGCGGCTTACCAGTGAACGTTATGTTGAAGCCCTCGTAGGAAATAGAGAAGTCGGAGATGAATCGCAGCTGCGCTTTGAAGTTGCCATAGAGACCGGCGTTGATGTTGCCAGGCAACTCGTTGCCGGTCAAGCGAGCCAGGGGCTGCAGGAAACTCCCGTTCTCCGTCACCAGCAGGTAGTCGTGCTGGTCCTCCAGGTGGAAAGTGTTGAACTGGAACTGGACGCCTGTGGAGTGACAGCCAGTGCTGTTATTTCATGTCCAGGCACTTGAAAATGGCGGTCTCGATGGCTCTTGCCTTTGCCATGGCTGACTTCCACAGTCCAGGTGCAGTTGAGGGATGAAGGGTAACTGTCGGGATAGCCTGGACTCAGGATAGTCCCCCAGGGGCCTCGGACATCACCGCCACATAATGCTGCAAAGAATCAACCCGTATACAGTACATGAGACATATACGCTACGACAGTATATCATCTAATGTTTGACTGCTGTGGAGAATTCATTTAAAAGGTCAATAAAATATGTGCATATACGCCAAGATATAATGAAGGTTTACAAGGGCTGTGGCGTATAGAACCATATTGAAAGCAGCTTATGGAACCGCTGAAAGTTTACTAAAGTTGTGGCGCAACAACATAATGACAGTTTATAAAGGGTGTGGCATATAGAAACATATTGAAAGTTTACTGGGGGTGTGGCGCATTGACATAATGACAGGTTACATGGGGTGTGGCACATAGAAACGCATTGAAAGTTTACTTAGGGGGTGGTATATAGACATCATGACAGTTTGTGAGGGGTGTGGTGTATAGAAGCATATTGACAGCAGCATGTGGAAACGCTGAAAGTTTACTAAAATGGTGTGGTGTGGCATATAGAAGCGCATTGAACACTCAAGGTTGACTAAAGGTGTGGTGCAAAGACATGGTGACAGTTTACAAGGGGTGTGGCGTAGAGAAGTGTATTGCAAGTTTACCAAGGATGTGGTGCAGAGACACAAATGTTTAACACGAGTGCGGTGCATAAAAGCATGGGAAGTTTACTAGGGATGAGGTGCATACAAATGTACTGACTATGTACTAGAGGTGCGGTGCAGGTGTGACACAGAGAGAGATTGAAAGTTTACTGAGGGTGTGGTGTATAAACACAGTCAAAGTTTAATAAGGGTGTCGCGCACAGGAACATGTCAAACGTTTATTAGGGGCATGGCATGTAATAGTATACCTGTATTCAAACGTTACTGGAGGTGCCAAATTAAAACATTTCAAGCTTATTAGGGGTGCAGTGTGTAGAAATCTGCTGAAAGTATACGAGGGATGTGGTGTACAGAAACATAGAAAGCTGGATGTACATGTATAAAGAAGGTCGTAATGTGCATTTAAGTGTGTCACATAGATTTCAAGACATTCACAGCAACTGTTTCTTTCTTTTTTCCGGCCCTGAGATGACCCTGCCACTTACACGCCACGTTCAACCGCACCACACATTGTTATGCATTAAGAGACGTTCAGAGTTGAAACCGGGCCCCTCAGAAAAGCTGCGTTGCTCACATTATGCATACTAATGCAGCATATGGGCCGGTGCTCCATTCCGGCTCGCTCCAGTTGCTTCATCTTACAGTCGGACAACTTGCCTGTCATTGCAGCCGCAATAAAACTGCTGCGAAAACACCATTAGCGGCGCCTCAAAATTGCAATGCCGGCAGAGAAGTTCGGGCGCCGCCGCTCGTCGCAAGGTCGGAAAGTTCTACTCCCCAAGGACCTTGCTGCGGGTCACAGGCTATCGCAGAATCGGGCCAGTCAGTTGTTGCAAATGCCGCATCCTGTTCCGACTCCACCCAGTAATAGTTTTTACAACAAACCCCCCCGCCCCCACCAACATAACAAGTTGAGTTGTAGCAAGTCGTGAGAGTAAGTCCACGCCGCACAAAGGCACAGACCCGACACTCATGCTTAGCTGGGACGCCTGCGTGCACAGCGCCATCATTTATTTATACTTTGCTGCCAGGAAGCTCTGAATATTGAATGTTAAGCTGGGTGAGAAATTTGGATTCTGATTGTCTTCTCTTTTTTTGGCTTCAATATCTGCTGTCAGCTCCGATTCCTGTCCTCTCGTTCTTTTCTCGGGCTAAAAACTTAACGTCTTATTAGCGTCACGGCGAGACGACGAGTCTTACTGCATTCGTCACCACACTCGTAACATGCAACTCAGCTGGGAAGACCTTTTCTCAAGTTACAGCAGGCTCAGTAAATACAAACAGCAAAGAGATTACGAGAGGTGCGGCACAGAGAAACTACTGAAAGATGACTACAGTACAGCACATACAAATATTGAACGTTTACTAAGGGTGTGGTGCATAGAAACAAATTGTAAGTTCACTAACGATGTGGCACATAGAAATACACTGAACACTTGTGACGCATTGAAATATAATGAAAGTAGGGGTGTGGCGCACAAAAACCTACAGACAGTTTGCTTGGGCTCTTCACAGAAACACTGAACGTTTACTAATGGTGCGGTGTGTAGACACATTCATAGTTTAATAAAAGTGTGACGCATCGCATTGAAATTTGACATCTGGTGCGGGTCAAAGAAACATATTGCAAGTTTATTCAGGGTGTGGTACATACAGTACTGTACACACAAATGTTTGACAAAGGTGTGGTGCATACAAGCATTGAAAGTTTACTCGGGGTGAGGTGCATAGAAACATACTCAAAGTGTACTCCAAGTGTTGCGCATAGAAACATACGGAAGGTTTACTAGGTGTGAGGTACATAGAGACATAATGAAAGTGTACGAGAGGTGTGGTGCATACAAACATGGAAAGTCTCCAAGGGGTGTGGTTTTAAAGACAAGTTTAATGATGGTGTAACACTAACATTCAGAAACTTTACTGAGGGCGCGGCATGTACAAATAAAAACTAGAGGTGCTGCGCATAGACTCAAGCTGAACATTTACTAGGTATTTGGTGCATAGAAATCTTTTACTATGGGTACGGTGCGTATTAGAAACACATTGAAAGTTTACTAGGGTGTGGGTCATAAAAACATCTTGAAAGTTTAGTAGGAGGGCGGCATGAAACACAGAGTTTGCAAGGGGTGTGGCATGTACTGGAGAAGATAATATTTATATTGTATATTAAAAACGTATTTGGAGTGAGACGCGTACAAACTACTGAAAATTTACTTGAAGTGTGGCCCATACAAACATACCAAAAGTTTATTTGGAGTGCGGCATCAAGGCAGAGTACTTGGGGTTTGGCACAGACACAATGAATACGACACAGACACTAATAACAATGTTTTTCTTACCAGGGGTGCGGCGTGTACACAAGATGGTCTCTGTATGTGTTTCTACTGTAAGGCGGATGTTTGTCTTTCATGGAGTTGTCTCTGTGCCGCATCTCCATGCATGAATGCAAATGTACGTTAAGTACGTACCGTACATGGATAAGACACTACTAGAGCCCTTCAGCAGAGGATTAAAGACAGTTGTTGAAAAAGAAAGCCTTTTGCGTTGACTTACCGTCACATGTGGGTAAAGCGTGGCTCCACCAGTGGTTCTTCTCGCAAACCAGCGGCTCCTCGTGGCTCAGCCTGTAGCCGGAGTCGCAGCCGAACGACACCGTGGACCCAATGGAGAAATCCTGTCCATAGCGGATGCCGTTGACGGGAATACCCGGGTCCAGGCAGGAGTAGCTGTCCACCGTGACGCCTGCAACAACAAAGACATACAGTACACACTCACAAAGTCATGTTGGGGGCATTGGGGAGCCAAACCCTGTGCTTACTTTCATATAAGATCTTGAAGCCCACGTTGGAGCGGCTGTTGTCGGTGGTGAAGAGCAGGTAGAGGAAATTGCTGCTGCTGAACAGGAACTGAGGCACCTGGGTGCCGTTGAAGGATCCCACCAGGGGGGACAGTAAGTTGGGTCCGTCGTGGATCTCAAGGAAGTCGTAGCCCAGCTCTGTCTGAAATCTGTGGGGAAACATGTTGATCGATGGATGGTAAACGATCGCAATCCAATCTGGTTCATTGATAGAAGTCAAGGTACCTTGGTTAATGCATCTCCAAACAAGTGTTTCACAAGACAGTAAATAAAGCAGATGTGACAGAAAACATGATAACATAAATCTGGAATATCCTTGCTGTGAGCTCGCTTCAAGTCACAGTCTAGGGAAGCTGCAAGAAGTCATTGTTGCCATTCTGACTTTTCACTCCATTTTATTGCATATCCTTTAAAATCTATAGGGTTCTTGCTTTGATAAAGAATAACTGCAACAAGTTGGATCAATCTTTCTTTCACCACTGAAAGTCAATATTTGGTTGATTGATGGTGAAAGATTCACCAGTAAGTTAGCATTACCTGTCAAAGGTGACTTTAATGGAGCGTCCGGGTTCTGACTCAATCACCCACTCACAGCTGAGGGAATCCTTGTAGTAACCGGGCCAACCAGGAGACAAAATCACACCATTGGGTGCTGAATAGTGGCCGCCACATGGAGCTGGAAGACAAGCAAGGACAAGGGTGAGGTCAGTGAGGCCAGTTCGGAACACAGTTGGGGTTGTTCTACAAGTTCCCTACGGACTCCGCCAACTGTTGTCTTGCTAGCTTTCCCCGCAGTGGGCAGAGGCTCATTTAGTTCCCTCCGGACTGGGGCAGATTTTCCGTGCAGCCTCCTCTGGACCCGACCAAATCCACCCACCCAAATGGCAGAACGGCAGCAGATGGATCGTGTTGGAGTTGCTTTGTTTGTAACACTAACTCAAGAGCGTGAGGAATGGACGCAATTTGAGTAAAGCCCCAGTCCAAAATCCATCTTGGCGTCGCCTGCAGCAAGCAAGACCACTGAAACTGCTTGCATTCTGCAGTCTGGCATTTTTGATTTGTCATGCAAGTGAGAAGCACACACAAAGGCACTTGTTTAAAAAATAAGACACATTAGTCAGCAACACCAGCGTCTGCACACATTAATAAAGGCTGAGAAGAAACTCCCTTATAAGTCAACTAAAGGACCATTTAATGTATTTAAATTGTATATTCAATTGTATAGAATACTTGTATAGAATTTTTGGAAGTATTTCTTTGAGTGCCCTATAAACAGATCAGACAACAGATTATGCAGAAGCATGACTTTAATACGGCATAAAGCAGCTAAGGAAAATTCTAATGCAAACATATATATTTTTTTAAAAAGCCAATTTTCTGTCCAAAACACTTTCGTTGCTTCAATAAATGAAATACTTAGTGGCGTATTGAAGCATACTGACGTAAAAAAATGTGTGTTCTAACATATTGTACAAATATATCAAACCTTACTAGGGTGCAGCGCATAAAAACAACTTTCACTAGGGACATGGCGCACAGAAAAACAGTGAAAGTCTACTAGGTGTGTAGCGTAGAGAAACATATCAAAACTTCACTCAGGGTGTGGCACATAGACGCATGCTGACAGTTTACTAGCGGTGTGGCGCTTAGAAAGATAATGAAGGTTAACCAGAGGTGAGGTTCTTACAGATACAGTGAAAGTTGTTTTTTTTAGGGTTGCTACATATAGAAGCATATTGAAAGTTTACTAGGGGGACGGCACAGAAGCATGGTGAAAATGTACTAAGGATGCGACACATGGAAACATTGAAAGATTACTAGGGGTGTGGTGCTTGGAAACACGTTGGAACTTTACATCTGGCGCAGTGCATTGAAGCATATTGACGTTTGCTACAGGTGTGGCACTTAAAACGTAATAAAGGTTTACCAGAGGTGTGGCACTTAGAGCTCCATAAAAAGTTTGCTAGGAGTGAGGCACTTAAAAGCGTAATAAAGGTTTACCAGAGGTGTGGCACTTAGAGCTACATAAAAAGTTTGCAAGGAGTGAGGTGCTTAGAAGCGTAATAAAGGTTTACCAGAGGTGTGTCACTTAGAGCTACATAAAAAGTTTGCTAGGAGTGAGGTGCTTAGAAGCATAATAAAGGTAATACAAATTCTTTATTGAAAAGACTTGACGTGGTTACGCTGAAAATATTGACTTTTTTTTTTCTTCTTTTTACGAGAAGGGCTGTTTTGGGCCCCAAGGTTGAAAAGTGGAACTTTATTGTTTGGGTTATGTCCATTCAGTTTGTACCTTCACATTTAGGGATGGGCCCGCTCCACATGACCTTTCCTCTCTCCAGCTGGCAGGATATGGTCTCACTCCCTTGGGTTTTGATAAAACCGTCTTCGCAGACCACCGAGATGGAGCTGCCCAGCTGGAAGCTGTCTCCGAAGCGGCGGGCGTTGATGGGAATCCCAGGGTCTGGGCATTCGTTGTGGCCAAACGCTGGGGTCAGAAAGTTCAAGAGAACTTATTAAGAGAGTGAGGGTACATGAAGAATGTCATTAGAGAGTGTAAAAACTCTATTTTACACTCCCATCACTTTGACTGCGTTTCAGAAGGTCTACAATATATTCCGGCTATTCCGTTTAGGATGAACTCATACATCCGCTCCCCGTTGCATCCGTTTGCACTGCGCTCGGGTGGACTGGAGCAAAAGCGACCACTGATAAAATTCATGCGAGCGTGCCCGCTTGAGGGGATATGGTCGGCTTCATCACATTACAAGTTGGTCCAAGAGTCTACAAGTTTGAAAGGTTCCTGTTCTTCACCAGTGCAGCGGCGCTCTGGTGTTATCCGCACCAGGGGGAGAAAATGACGGGTGCAGTGGCCCAAAAAATAATAAAATGTTACACGCTGTTATGAGCTGGATGTGCGAGATACAGCATAGGGGAGTTGTGGACAAAGGACCTCAATATGTTTGGGATATAACAACAAACTGATGTTCAGGCTGATAGGACTTATGAGTTTCTCCTTTTTCCAAGCACAGAAATAGTACTATGTTTAGTGGGAAAACACCCTGGCACTAAAAAGGAGCAGAAAGGAAGTGAACTGAAACATCTGGCCATCAGCATTAAGTGGACGCCCATGAGCGAGACCACTGCTGCTATCACCGCGATACTGACGAACCACCAAATATCAACCACATCATTTCTGGAAAAATAGACCTAAAAAACATTATGAATATATTGCGTTTATTAATACTGAATCCTACTTAGCTGAATTCACTTATCCCTCTCGGGTCTGGAACCAATTACCTGCGATAAACGAGGGACGATGTTTTTCATTAGACTGCGACGATCAGTCAAAGGAATTCAATACATCATCTTTTGAAAATGATAAGGTGACGTACCACTATAGGTGATATTAAAGCCTCTTCCCGACATGGAGTGGTCCGCCTGGAACTCCAGCCTCAGCGTGTTTGTGTTGGACGTCAGGTGGGACGGGCTCTCGGCACCCGAGAACCTCCCAATGACAGCGGCGTCGTTGGTCTCGCCGTCTTTCACGGTGAGGGCGTCGTAGGGCGCCTCCAGGTCAAAGTCATTGAATGCCAGGTGGATCCGGGAGCCCGGCTCCGACAGGATGAGCCAGACGCAGTTCATGTTGTTCCCGTAGCCTTCCGGGTAGTCGGGCGACAGGACGGTTCCGGAGGGAGCTGTGAAGTTGGACATGCAGGGGACTTTGGGAGAGTAGGAAGGGAGGTGATGGGAACAGAGCATCTTTGCTGTTAAATATTCATGTGCACATCAACGCGGGTCATCGTCTGCTCCAGGCCATGGTAAACTCTGTTGCGGTCACCATGGCGACTGGTGAGATTGAATGTTATCAGCATCGCAGCAGGCCACAAGCCGCACTCTTTCTTGTTTGCCGGAGGAGTTTGGAGGGAATACTCACAGATACATATGGGGATGTTCGCCGACCACTGGTTGTTGTCTTGGCAGGAGATGGTTTTCTCGCCGATCAGCTCAAACCCAAACTGGCACTCGAACCTCAGGATGCCGCCGTTCAAAAAGCTGTCGCCCTCTCGTATTCCGTAGAGAGGCGTTCCCGGATCGCCGCAACTTTCTTTGTCTATTTCTGTGAACAGGATGGTCATTTGTTCAAAAAAAATAAGTCCCCAGTTAAACCTGCTGCCTTAATATTTGCAAAAAAATCTTTTTTTAAAGCCTCTTTTGGGACATTGCTGTGGGAGTCGCACACAAACAAACTGGGGGGGGTGGAAGAGATGGGCTGAGGCGTTGTGGATTTTTGCTCTTCTCCGGGGAGCTGCTAAAAAAAAACGATAACACAGACGATCCACAGCCGCTTCTTCTTTTAACGATGTGCTGCACCTATCGCACATTCGTTCGACACGGTGGGGGGGATCACTTACAGTGTGACTTACTGTTTGGGTGTTTCGTAACGCGCACAAAAAGCGACCTAGCTGCTCGTTAAGAACCGTGTGAGCGCGTGTGGGAACTGTAGCCTTTAGCAGGATCCATTGTGTCTTTGGAGTCATAATAAGTGCAGGGGCCACAGAAAAGTGGACGTTATAAAGGATCATGAGCAAAATGGCTGAGTAAAAAAAATAAATGCAATGCTAATGCTGTAGGCTAAAGTCACATAAACATCTTGAAGTCCAATAAAATGCATTATAGTGCCCATAAAAACTTTGCTAGTAAAGAAACATTACCGTATTTTCTTGTAAACTCTCCAACTAAAGAGTGTATTTATTATGCTAGCTAGAAGCGCTAGTCAAGTACTGTTTGCATTCTATTAAAATATACAGGAAGTGATAGCTTTGACTCTTTGATATTTCATGAGGACAAAGTAGTGTCATCCATGGACAATACAACTTCTGAAACTGGATGAGTTTTAGATGCTTTTAGCAGTCTCGTGACTTCCATACAGGCTTTGACTGGGTGTCATGTTCCAATCGACAATGAAAACTGATGTATCGATTGCATGCTGTCCAGAATCCTAGTATTTAGTTGTCACAGTAACACGGGTTGACTTTTTGTGAAAAAAGCAAAGAAAAACAATCTTACTGTCTGGATTTATAGAACTGAAATTGACTTGTATCGTTCTGCTACTCATGAATGGAAAACAATACAAATCCAATCATGGAAATGAATCACCCCACCTCTCGTAGCTAGTTTCTATCCAACAAATGTACTTGTAACTTTAAGTTCCAGGTACTTCATTCTCAAAGAACCTAAGTTATGATATGATAATGCAGTACCCAAAGAAAAGTATCAAAAACAGGGTAAAGTCAGTCGAGCTATTTGCTGGTTCCGCTGTGTCTTACGGTCTTTTCTTGTTTCATAATTGTGCTTTAAAAAACAGAAATGTGCTATACCAACGTATAGTCTCTCCAGACTAGCCAAATGTGCAAGGAATTGTTGTCAGCACAAACCATCACACCCCGAGTCAGTAGTTTCGATCAAAAGTACCTGTAACTTTTAGCACCTGGTAACTAATTCTCAAGGAACTGAACTACTGGTACTCAGTGTATGTCTACGTACAGTATGTTCACCACGGTTTGAGGTCTCAGGAAGATTACCAACCGTATGAATGCAGTACCCAAGAAACGTGTTGAACCGACACACTTAGTCGCTGGTTCTGTGGTTGTTCGGTTCTGAACGTTAACACCAGTCCACTCCTTGAATCAAATCATATAATTCTAGATCATTCTTGAATTAAATAACAATATAAAAAGTACCCATTGTTGTTGTCTGTCAAAAGTACCTGTAACTTCTAGTTCCCGGAAGTGAATGGTTACGATTGTTGTCTATGCCTCCACCACGGTTTGATTCTACCGTGATATGAACGCAGTACGCGATAAACAGGTTGAAACAGTGGACTTACTGGTTGGTTCTCCAGTTGTTCGCTTCCTGAACATGTTGAATACTCGTCCTTTAGGTGGGGTTCAATAAATGACCGCGGAACTAAAACACTCCATGGTTTTCCATGGTGGAAATGTTTATGCCAACGTCACCGTCCTGCAATCCAAGACGGTCGTATTTACATGTTGCATTAACTCGGGTGTCACTCTCCCACGCGGAAGAACAGAAAAATGGTAGCTCTGAGATGGACTCTAGCGTGAAGAAGATTGCCTCTGCCGTTTGCAGCGTCAGGAGAATGACTTCCACTTATTTGCTCACCGCGCCGAGAGCGAGTTCAAATCCATCAGCGCCGCGCCGCCTTTAGAAGGAATTAATGTTGTTCGTCTGATCATAAGATTAGACGGATCCCCTTTGATTCTGCGTGAAATGCCACCATGTCGCCATCACTCTTTTTGAAAATTTGGTGGATGGCATTTCTGAGGATCTATTTGGCCTCGGCCCTACCTTTACTTTACTCCTTCCTCTTCCTCTTCAGCGCTGACCTATTTTCACTCTTATTTACTGGTTCTGCTGTATGTACACTTTTGTGTGTTTATACGTGTGTGTGTGTGTGATGTATTGCATTAATTTCCATCATGACATCGTCTTTATGAGAGCCACAGAGTCAACCAATCACAGCCTTACCTCGCAGCACACACAAGAAAGAATGGAGAACAAATGACTTTGGAGGGAACATTTCTACACAAATGTGTGTTTGTGCGCAACTCCTGAGATTGCACACTCTGCGCCACATATAATATTCCATCACACGGGCCGCATTGTTCATGGGAGTACACATATGGCACGTAAATACACTTAAAGATCCAAGAGAGAACCTAATAGATTTTGGGAGGATAATGAGATTGGGGGTGGTGAAAAAAACTGAAAAAAAAACTGCATCGGCTGGTTTCTCTTTTGTGACCATTGTGAAATTGATTTGCGAGGCTGCTAATAGCATTGGAGGCTTACCTGTGCGCTCTAATCTTTTACTTCATGCAATAAACCTCTCTCTGTTTTGCCTGTTTTCTCTGCTTTTATGTGCTGCAGACAAAGCTGTGATGCATTAAGAGATTAAATCAAACTTTTAACTGTGGGAGGAGTGGATTGCTTTGTGCTTTTCACACAAAAATCTCCTGTCCAATTAGCGTGACGGGAAGGAAGGAAGGGGGGCGGGGTTACGATTGAGGCGTTCACGCTGCACGCACGACTCGGGATGCTCTCGTGAATGAACAAGATCACATTCATGACTCCCCTTTTGAGGTTTTCAAGCCGCGTTCGGCGACTGCGTTGAATGATGTCCACACAAACACGGATACGGACGGGGTTTGAATTTCACAGCTTCATTCTTTCCACTTTTTCAAAAATATATCCATCAATAAATCAAGCTGTTTCGTGGTTGAATGTGACCTAGTCAAAACATGCATATTTAAGCTAATCTTACGCATTTTCTGCCTAAATTAGCCATTTCTAGCATAAAAACGGCTAAATGAACCAAAATACAAATATAAGGCATTCAAAAGACGCAGTCAAAGTAGTCTACACTAGTCACTAGGTGTCAGTAATGTTACTGTGATGACACACAAGCACCAGACTTGATCAGCAGGCCTTTATTGCGGCCGTGAAATATTTCACAACAGGCACAATAATCCCTAATTAAAATCCTTAATAAAATCACGGCCTATCACTGTGGCCGTTACCCATGGCAAGCTGAAACTCAACTCTGAACCCCTCATGTCACTTCCTGTCCGCCACTTGCTCTGCTCCCCTAGGGAACACATTTATAACAACACATGCAAGCATGAGCCTTATTTATGTCCTAAATGGTGTACTTTTATGAGTGTAAAGGTGACTAGCGGGGTGTTATTTCATGGCTAGAGGGCTCGAATAATGTTAAAAACCATATTTAGAAGGTTGTAAACAGGTTGTCTATGCTATAACTATGCTACAACAGGTCCTATGACAAAAACACCAGTTGAAGGCAAAGCGAACCGTACCAAAGTGTGCATTGAGTATCTTTTTGTAGTGCCTGCACCTGACCAGAGTACAAAAGCACAAGTGTAGATGCAGCCTACGTAAGTTACCTCTCCAACACACAGAAGCATAAGGGGAGCCTTATTGACCGTACAACAAGCTACATTTCATCAAGTCGTATTTCACCATGACTCAGTCCTGCACGGTTATATTAAGATACTTAGCAAGGCCGCACCCCCCTGCAGGACTAAAAAAAAACAATCTCACGGGCACAACCCTGACGACTGTGACAAGTCGCTTGCTAACGAGCTCAACAATGCTCATAAAAGATTTGTTGTCCTCTAAATTATCATGCTGAGTGCCAAATGAAATTAGATCCGTTTTGTCTCTCTCGGGCAGAATGTCCTCATTAATGAACACAAAATTACAAGGGGGACTTTTTTAAACTTTCTTGCGCTACCATGCTCTTCCTTAAAGGGTACCAGAGAGTTTTTAGTCCCTTTTATGCAAGGTGACTTCTTAATGACACGTGTCCCAGAGGCCTGTTTATGAGTAGCAAATGTGAGGGCACCGCTTTTGAAGTTGCGGCATGTCATGACATCATAAACTATGACGTAGAGCAGGCTTCGCTACATACCTTCTAATAAAGCTCTGCCAACTAGGTGCTTCAAACTGAAATATGCGTTGTGGAACTTTACAGGCTTCTTTAACAATAATGTATAGAATGACATAAAGCAGGCTTCGCTACACATCTTCAAATACAGCTTTGCCAAGTGGGTGGTTCAATGTATATGTTGTGCAACTTTAGAGGCTTGTTTAACAATGATGTATACAATGGCATGAAGCAGGCTTCACTACACATCTTCAAAGAGAGCTCTGCTCAACTATCCTTCAGTGGGCTACAGACGCAGGAGCGGCAAGTTTGATCATTTCGAGCAAATAGGCTAACCTAGCAAGATGTTGCTGTTAAAATGTGACTTTAATGTTAGCACTTTAGCTCACATACTGTAGCTATGCTAGTGTTACTAACGTTAGTGTCCTCCTGTCCCACTCCTCAGTGTTACGCTGTTGTATCCAGTCTACACAATAGCGCTTCTTGGAGACGCACTCTCTGTCGGATACAGGCGTGGACAAACACGGCTCGTTAGCATGAAAGCTAGAGGCGTGTTCCCAGTAGTACAGTCTAAAATTCAGCATACGTGTCTAAACGTGTCATCAAGACGTGCAGTAATACGTGTAATAAGGCAACTCTCAGCAAATGGCAAATACAGACCCGTGTTTTGCACACCTCTGCTCCATGTTTATGGAACTCCGCGTGAATGTGGTGTTTTCAGGAAACAATTTCTGGCAATGAGTCATTCTCCAGAGCGCTGGCTTTTTTTTCTTTTTATAAGAGCACCCTGGCAGCATTATCCCATCACCCGCTGTGTTCGGAATCTAAAAATATGCGGCGTCATCGTCATAAAATCCGCTAGATGTTCTACTATGTAGCTCCTGCTGCTCTCTTGATGTGATGACTTCACTCATTGAGTTCTTTGTCAAGGCCTCCATCTCACACTGATAAAAATGTCATCTTACTACACCATTACTACGTGTAATGTCCTCCATCTCCCACACTCTTAATTTCACATCTTGGAAGATTTTATTTTACATTTTTCATCTGCTCTTTTTATGCGCTTTTAATATGTATTTTTATTAGAGCGAGGGATGTCAAGGTGAGTTTTTGCAGCACAAGGAAGATCCTGTCTCTGGGAAAAGATATATCACGCCACATAATGTTTATTGTTCTGTGTTCACTCTTATCTTCAATCTTGACTTAAACATGTCATTTTTATACTTTTATGCATAGCGCCTCAAGTTTTCACGCCCCTGACATTATTTGATACGATATGTCCAATCCTGGGGTGTCCCAAACGCAGCCCGCAGCAAATTCTAAAAATATAATTTAACAAGACAACTGAAAAAGAAACCCAACAAAAATGGATAAAAAGCAACAATAATTTTACAAGAATTAATAAAAAAAAGTCAGAATATTAAGAAAAAAAGTAATCTAACGAGAAAAAGGCATAATTTTACAAAAATAACGTCAAAATATTATGAAGAAAAATGTCATTTTAGTAGCATAGTGTTGAAATATCAAAGAAAAAAGACATTTGTTTAAGTCATAATATTATAAGAAACAAAACAAATAAAGTTAAAATTAGGTTGGCGAAAAAGTTATAATATGGGAATAAAGTCAAAATATCATGAGACAAAGATTCCTTAAGAAGAAATATTTGGAAAATAAAAAAGCCAATATATTATGGGAATAAAGCCCTAATATTATGAAAAGAAGATTTACATGAAGAAAGTTGAAATAGGTGAAAAAAAAAACAGCAGAAGTGGAAACAAACAGCAAAAATTGTACAAGAATAAAGTCAAAATGTTTTTTTTTTAAAAAGTTGATATCTAATGAAAAAAAGGCATAATTTTACAAAATAAACTATGGAAAAAATATGTCATTTTAGTAGCAAAGAGTTGAAATATGAAAGAAAAATACACTTTCTTTTAAAGTCATAATGTTATAAGAAACAAAGAAAACAAACAATAAATGTATGAAGATTGTTTATGATACCTTCACTGGGAAAACTTTGGACACCCCAGACTCGTCTATCATGACTAAATTATACTTACACTTATAAAATATAAATAAAATACAATATAAAAAAATAGCAATTTAAAATGTGCTTATCGGGCTTAATGCCAACAAAAAAAGCATTTTGTTGGAACATAAGCATTTCCCAGGTTCACTATTTACACTATTGTTCACATTCCATGACATCCATCATGGACAACACCTCTCACCCGCTACATGACACTGTGGGTTCCCTTAGCAGCTCCTTCAGCAGCAGACTGTTACACCCACGGTGTAAGAAGGAGAGGTTCCGCAGGTCCTTCATACCGACCGCTGTCAGGCTCTACAACACCTGCACCACCTGAACCATGTTGTAGTCACGATGCCTTACTTTACTTTACTTTACTGTTCTCTTTACTTGTCTTGCTTGCTTGCTGCTGTAACAAGTAAATTTCCCCGCTGTGGGATAAATAAAGTACATACAATACAATTCCAACAGGCTACAACAACAAGCTAACATTAAGGAGGGGCACAGGAGGCCACAAAGGTTAGCAACACCAGCATACAGTAGCTATGTGAGCTAAAGTGCTAACATTGCAGTCACATTTAAGTTAGCCTGTTTGCTGTAGAACAACAAATGTTACAGCTCCTACGTCCAGCTGACTGACAGATAGTTGGCACAGGCTTTATTTTAAAATGTGTAGCGAAGCCTGCAGAAGGAGGTTTCCCCCACAGGCCGTTACTCTTATTAAAAAGCCACTTTTGCATAACAGGGCACTTTTGATGCCCCAGCTGGTGTGTGTCTTCGTCACGTTTTTGATGCATTGTTTACCTTTGTAGTTGATCTTAAAGCCGATGGAGCCAACGCTCTCGTCGGACTGCAGGTGGAGCCACATCTGGTGGGTCATGCTGACGATCAGGTCAGGTACAAAGCTGCCCGACAGACTGCAACACATCATCATAACAACCACCATGAGCATTAGGAACAATGGGTCATTTAGAGCACCGCCCTGAATGGCCGCTCGTAACGAGCGAGCCGGAGCGTTTCGGTTTCCAGGACCGGTGTGAAAAAAAAGGTCATACTTACACCTGCAGGATGGTTGTAGGATCTCCCACCTCGCCTCCATCTCCTATAGTGAGCGTGTCGTAGGCTATCTCCAAGTCGAACTCTTCAAAGTTGATCTGGATGACCTGCAAGAGAAAAGACGTTTGGGAAACCTGAAACAATCGAATGCGATCCAGATGTCAAGCGTGAAGCTGGTCAGTTCGTTGCATTGAATCAAAACACACCGTGTCCTCCAGGACTTAGCCTCTACCGATGGTGCGGTTTCACTGCGAGTTCCTGAACGCATCACACGGCATCACATAAAAAAGAAGGCCTGCGTTGCACTGGAGCCTTTGAGAATCAGCACAAAGCTCCAAACTCTGATCAGGAATTATTCAACCAACACTCTCTGTTTCCTGTGAGAGAGGAGGGAGCGGAAGAACAAGGAAGCCCGAGCAGCAGAAAGACGGCGGCCACTGGGGAAGGGGGGAGTGCTAATAATAATGAGCCCCATCTTTGATGCTGGCCGAGTACTGTGTAAGAATATTTCAAATTTGATTTCACCCTCGGGGAGAGATTGAAAGCTCGCTCTCCCTCTCTCCAGTTCGTCTTCCTCTCCTGCTTGAGGGGAATTTCCAGACTTCCCGCTTCAATATCCCGCTGGTAGACTTCAGAAACATCTCGCAGGCTTAAAGAGTGGAGATGTTTACGTGACCTCACTGAACAAACACACCAGCCCTGGCTTAACTCATCCTTTGTTTTGCAAATGATGATTTTATTTTTAGTCAAGTCAAGTTCCGTGTTGGTTGAAGTGCGGATTGAATACTTCCAGCTCGTAGTCGCGTTCCTCATCTCCACTGAACAATGGCGGCACACGGCTTTCATCTGCGTTATTTATTTCTTGATTTATTTCATTATTATTTGAGCATTTTTTTATGGGGGGCCACCACAAATACAGTTTGGACCGCCACACCATTTTCACTTTATTGTTGTAAAATTACTGCTGAGTTTTCAATTGTTTTTTTTTTTTTTTCTTAAATCATCTTTGTAAATTTCATAAATTTTTGTCTTGTAATATGATGACTTTATTCTGAAAATATTTTGATTTTATTCCCATAATATTATAACTTTTTCCCCAACCTCATTTCCCAAAAATTACAATTTTCTTCTTGTTTATTTCTCATATTACGACTTTTAAAAAATGCATTTTTTCTTTAATATTTCAACTTTATGCTACCAAAATGACATTTTTCCTCAATCTATTTCAACATTATTCTTTTTCTCGTTAGATTACAACTTTTTTTCCTAACATCGTGCTACTAAAACAACATTATTTTTCTCAATAATATTACAAGTTTATTGTAAACTTTTTTCTCTTAATATTTTGACTTTATTCTTGTAACATTCTAACTTTCTAATTTTCTAACCTAATTTTCCAAAATGTCCAAATTTATTTTGTTTTGTTTGTTTCTCATAAAATTACGCCGTTAAAAAATGTACTTTTTCTTTCAAATCTATGCCACTAAAATGTGATTATTTTTCCTTGTCATTTTACAAGTTTGTTCTCGTAAAATTGTCACTTTTTTTCCCTGTTAAAATGTGACTTTTTTCTCTTGATATGCTGTCTTTATTCTTGTAACGTAACTTTTTCTGCAACCCAGTTTTCCAAAAACTTTATTCATTGGTTGGTTTGTTTTTCACAATGTTATGACTTTTAAAAAAACAAATCCATGCTACTAAAATGACATTATTTTTCCTCATTGTAGCTTACCAGTTTTTCCTCATAAAACTGCAGCTTTTTTCCTCTTAATATGTTGACTTTCTCCTTGTAACCCAATTTTCCAAAAATGACAACTTTATATGTTGGTTTGTTTGTTTTTCATAATATTCTGAATTAAATATTTGATTTTATTTTTTGAACTATCAACTTTATCCTACTAAAATGGCATCATTATAATATTATAATCCATTATAATCCTCATAATATTAAGTTATTAAGGAATGTTAAGGACATGTCTTTAAAATCAATACACACTTACACGGAGTCCAGGAAACATCATGAATGTTCTATTCGTACGCGTGTGGCACGTCTGCCGCTGCAGAAGTGAAACCAACACCCGCAAGTCGTACTTTTCTCATGACACAAAACAGCGTCCATAAAAATGACACGCACATGCACCATGGCAACCAGACTCCGCAGATAGATTGCAGTCGTGTGGGAAACACTGATCCCAAACTGGAGATTGTATCGACGGAAGAGGGTTTTCAAGCTCTGGCTTCTCCTTGGCATTATCGCAGCACTGTATTTGGGACCACATCACCTGGCAGTTACACTTCCTGTCCCCTAGCGAAAGATGCGGTTAGGAAAAGAGTACACCCTGACGAAAAAGACTTTATTGTGACCAAAGCCAAGACATTTTCCACGCCAGGAAGACACTAAAAGTCAATGGCGAACGTCGGATGAGAGCATAAAATATTGTAAGGATAACCAAGAGGAGAAGTTTAACATGAAAAGGAAGCAAAAAGGACTTCTTTTTGACCCGCAGCAGGAAGCAAAGCGGTGTCCTTTATGAAGACGAGCGAGAGGTGGCCATGATGGACGTGCCGCTATAAAGCTCCTTTATGCAACACCCCTCAAGCCACATCAGCACAGTTCACACGGCATTAAACACAGCCGGAACGTAACCACACTGCACCGAGGTGGAGGGGGGGCATAATGGCCGCCGTGAAATATGGACTCCAAAGTGTGCACCCCACCCTGTAATTCCTTTTGGCGTCGCGCATGTGTACATATTTCTCCTCCCCTCTAATTGGTCGGCGTCCACGCGAACATCCATCTCTCGCTCCGTCTGTCATCGCCTCCGTGTCGCTCTTTCTAATTGGTTGCCTGCTTTCCATCCATCTATGGCTGCTGGCCAATGAGGCGATAGAATTGGATTCCTGCATGACAAAACGCTTCCTTTGCTCGTGGTGGTGAAAAAACAAGGTGGGGATGAGACGCTACTTGAAGGGGTTACGTTTACAGTACAGCGCTCACATTTCAGCCAGCATTTTATCATATCTTCTCAAGATGCAAGATCTGCTGTTGTCCCACTATTAGGTGCTCCACAGGCTGTCTTTCATCCCAACCTGTCCACTTTTGGTTCTTTGCTGCAAGCTATGGAAGAAGAGAGATGAAGAGGTGGTCAAACTACACTTTTCTTCCACTATTAGGTGCCCCACACTTCGCGTCACTGATGAGTATGGAGAGCAGCAGGGGTTTTTCCCCCACCTCAACCTGCCCACTTTTGGTTCTTTGCTGCAAGCTATGGAGGATGAGCGATGCAGAGGTGGTCAAACTCTGCTAACGTTCCACTATTAGGTACTCCACGCTCAGCGTCTCTGATGAAGATGATGAGCGTCAGGTTTTCCTCAATCCCGACCTGTCCACTTGTGTTCTTTGCTGCAAACGATGGAAGACGAGAGACAAAGAGGCGGTCAAACTGCGCTAGTGTTCCCCTATTAGGTGCTCCATGCTCACTGCTTCTGATTACGATGAAGAGTGGCAGGTTTTTTTTATTTTCATCCCAACCTGTCCACTTTTGTTTCTTTGTTACCGCCCCCCTGTACCCCCCCACCCTGAATGGGGTTAAGCGTTAATGGGCTTCTATGGCTCTCTGACGTTATTGCTTCATTTAGTGGGAGCGGAATGAGCCTTTAGAGCCAATTCATTCCCCCTCTTCTCATTTAACCTTGGGGATGGCGGGGCCAGAGAGGCCGTTAGTAATGCCTCTTCTTTTTCCCTCGCTCGCCGCCTTCTCCCTCATTTACTTTTTTCATTGGCTCCCCTCATCTGCGCCGCCGGCCGTCGTGCTCACCTCTGTTTATGATGCATGGCGGACGTGGTGGGCGGGAAGGTGCTGCTTGCAAATGCAACGAGGCTCCGCTGGCCGAGACGCGTCAGCCATGGAAGCGCCTACCGCTGCTGCCATGTTGAATTATAAGCTAAGGCCACGGTGACAAAGGTTCTTTCCTTCCTGGGTGGGTTTGTATTGTGTTAATATTATATTCCTACTATAGGATACACATACTGTAGTGTATATACAGGTGATTCTGTTTATGTTTCATGTAATTCCTGTATTTACTGTTTTACTGCTGTATTTTATGTCTTTCGTGTGTTCTTTGCGAGTGACTTGGGAATTAATTTAGGTCTAATTTAGGTATACGATTCGAGTCACAGCACTGGTCACTGTATATGACACATTCTCCAAACCTGCTGACTAAAAACTTAAGGGAGCCAACATTTAAAGTTGAGGTGCACTCAAAACTTGCTTATTTTTTGCAGTGCTCAGCCAGTCATGTCATAAAAAACGTGAAAAATGAAAATGCAAAAAAAGATTTGACCAACTGTACCTGTTGATGTGTCCTAATGAAATATGATGACATTACGACCACCGCATCACTACCATCAGGAGAACCGGAGCACAGAGGGGTAGGAGCCACCTGCTGTGCCCCAGCAAGGTGCACGGCATTCGGGCACACGCTCTGAGCAGCCAGTGTGGCGCCACAGAGGTCACTTTTCAAACTCGGCTGTGCTGGTGTTTCAGGTGGCTCACAAGGTTTTTTGTGTGCTTGATGGGTTTTTTTCCCCTCATTGCAGAACATTTGGTACAACGAGCAACTTGCTTCTTCACAAGTGAGCTCAGGGGAAGTTATGACAGGCCGTCAATGTCACAAGCAGGAGGAAAATGGGGCGCTTGATTTGCTCACCCACACAGTATGGGTCATTTCGCCTCGTTGGCGTGTTTTTCTTACTTAGCGGTTGTCATAGCTATTTTTAATGTTATGGAATGTATCGGTATGATGTCATAATTCCCTCATATAGTTATCCATCCAGTAATTACTGTGCACCCCTACTTGTCAATATACGGTACACTGATAATGCAGCAACATGGGACTCATATTAGGGAGCATTGGGAGTGTAGTGGTTCACATAGCTGAAAAAATACTAATGAAAATGAATGAATTACTGTATGTGACATTCTGTTAATTCTGCCTTTCCCTCTTTGCACTGCTACACTGGTAGGGCCATGCCCACCCCACAACAAATACACAAATACAGTCCACAATATGCTTAAATCTTACAGGACTGGCTGTTTTCTCCCCACTGCACACTTCGTCGGAGAGACTTTACATACTTCGACTCAAAGAAATAAAAAAGTGACTGCATTGTTTCTGAACTTCCAAAAGACATTCCACTCGGCATAAGTATCCCTCCCATTTGATTGACTGATGCTCGCTGGCGTTAAAAGCTTCCCGGAATCTTCTGTGAATTCCGTCAAAAAGCCCGCGAGGAAGCCATGACACTTAACTGACGGCAGCCAGCCAGCGAGCCCGTCCGCCGGTGATACAAAATCCATGAGCAATATGTGAGATTTACATACGGCGCTTTTACAGTGCCAATCTTTAATTCATGTGCCAATTCCGTCTAATATGAACACACAATAAAAAGCTTGCCGGGATGTGAAAAATAAATGAAGAAAGGAGGATATTAGCGAGTGAAATTAAAGGATTTGTCACTCACGCCTTATCGCTGTCCGCTTTGAGGGAGGAGGGGGGGATTGTATTAAAATGTCTCCATTTTTACTGCCATTCACCCACTGAAACATGATGACGGATGGTGATGAAGCTCTCTCATCCTCACTCAAGTTATGGTTTCATATACAGCATTTACTGTAGATATCCTACATTCCTTTTTACTTGCACAACCTGGGGTTTCAGACAATTACAAAGTTGAGGGTGTTCAAACTTTGTTTCACGATGACTTTCTTAAGCCGGGTTGATTGAAGAAGCTTGGTTTTAAGCTTGAACATTTCCAGAAATGTATGATAGCTCATAAAAAACATACTTCTCTTTTTTATATCTCAACCTTTCAGTCCAATAACTGCGCTATTAAGTTAAAGTGACTTTCTTAAGCCGTGTTGAATGAAGAAGTTTAGTTTTAAGCTTGAATAGTTCCAGAAATGTGTAACAGATGATATACTGTAGCACATGTCGCTCTTTTTTTGTCTCTACGTCTTTAAATACAGTGACGGCACTATTAGGTTAAAGTGACTTTCATAAGTCAGGTTGAATGCAAATGTTTTATTTTCAGCTTGAATACTTCCATAAATTGGTAATAGATCATATAATACATATTTTTATTTTTTTTCCTTTCATCTCAACCTTTTAAGTGCATACTGCAACTGCACTATTAGGTTAAAGTGACTTTCTAAGGCAAGCTGAATGACGAAGTTTAGTTTTAAGCTTGGATAGTCCCACAAATATGTAATAGATCATACAGTACACTGTAGCACATGTCTCTCTTTTTCGGCTCAACCTTTGAGTACAATAACTGCACTATTACGTTAAAGCGACTTTCTTCAGCCGGGTTCAATGAAGAAGTTTAGTTTTAGGCTTGAATAGTTCCAGAAACATATGACAGATCGTATAGAACATTTTGCTCTTTTTTTGTCTCAGCTTTTACACCCAATAACTGCACTATTAAGTTAAAGGGAATATCTTACGCCGTGTTGAATGAAGAAGTTTAGTTTTAAGCTTGAATAGTTCCAGAAATGTGTAACAGATGATATACTGTAGCACATGTCGCTCTTTTTTTGTCTCTACGTCTTTAAATACAGTGACGGCACTATTAGGTTAAAGTGAGTTAAAGTGCCAGAAATGTGTGCTAGCTCATATAGAACATACAGTATTGCTCTTTTTGCTCTTTTTTGTCTTTGAAGTCCAATGACTGCACTATTAAGTTAAAGGGCACTACATTAGGTACACAATTCATGAACTTCATCCACAAATCTGCTTTTCCAGAGACAACAAGGCTCATTTTATTTATGTTTATGGTTTTCTGCATCACAATGAGAGGTTTGAATGCAGTATGTGCCATGCAAGACCTGTTGTGTGTACATGCATCACTGCACAACATGTCGTTCTTCACATCCACCTCTTAATGTAATGCGACAGACGACATACTGTGCATGTCATTCAGCGAGCTGCCTGGCGTGTTTACGACATAACGGGCAACATTAAACTATACGTGCAGCTCCATGTGGGAGCCCTTTGAAATAACAGAGCCTTCAGTCACGTGTTGTTATTAAACCCCAAAGGTCGGATTGACTTGAGATGTCTCACACAGCAAAACACCCACTGCAACTTTAAAGTGCTCAACCGAATTGCAGCGAAATTTGTAAAATTTGAGTACGAATGACTGAAAAACATGGCTGCCATCGAACACAGCGTATTTGCAGGAAGGAGTCAGTGTCCAATCAGCTCCATTTCAATGTCATGTCCTCTGATGTAACCTTAATTAACGCAAGCATTTACTCTGTTATATCAGTGGTGTTTCTCTTTCAATCATTCACAATGCCACTCCAGAACAACCAATGGGGCAAGTTGTGCAAATGATAGGCGGGTCATTGTGTATCATTTCATTGACGTGGTCGCTTTTACATCCCAGGAGGCAGTGTACGCCTCAGGGTCACCGTGGTGACCGTGCTGCCGTCAGCGGCCATCCCAGCGCCAGCACGCGTGCATCTTCAAAACAATATCTGCTTCAATAACACACACACACTGTGCCTGTTTTCCTTATAGAGCTTCCTGTGAAGGCCTTTGGTGATGCATTGTTAGTGTGTACATGGTGACATGAATGGAACTTAATGTCTGCCGCTGGTCACAATGCTTTGGAAGACATGCTAGCATGCATGCAACAACAAAAATCACCATTATTACATAACTGCTCAATAACTTATTGACACTTAGCCGCTAAGTAAGTAAGATGTTTTGCTTTATGGCGGCCATGTTTTTCAACCAATCTTGCTCAAATTTCACACGCATGCTCTTGTCAGTCCCCATACCAAATTTGCTGGTGATTCTGCTGAATACACTAAAGGTACAGTGGGTGTTTTGCAGAGCTGCGTGTGAAAGGTCACAATTTGTGGCTTGCAAAGTTGCTGACTTTTGATCATCAAAACATTATTCTTTTTTCAATTAGTGGGAAAACACCCCGTTTTGTGCTGATAATCTCCATAATTAGGCTGAAAAGCCAACATTGGTACAGCTGGAGTTGCACAGGAAGTAGCCAGAGGCAATTTTCAGCCGGCTTGAGGAGGTGTTCCACCAACATGAGCTTATCAACATCTACCTCATTCGCATCAAAATAAACGCTGACACACTAAGATACATGCAAAACAATACAATTTTATACTAATTTGTAACCCACAAGGTATGCTGGGTAACTTCCTGTTGGAGAAGTGTGCATACAGGCTTCCCAGCATGCCTTGCGGTTTATAAATTAGACTGAGAATGCAATTTTGGGACAGTCTTTAATAGGGTGTCACGAGACAGTCAGACGATACACGAGACAGGGCCTGCAAGAACGAGACGAGGTTCACACTTTACTTTTAAGACATGTACAATGACAAAATAAAAAAAAGAATCATACGACAATCGACAAATTTAATTTTTGCGACGTTACACTCTTCTGCACTCTGTGTGTATGCTAGCGGCCCCGCCTCCACCCACTGAGACAAAAAGACTGTATGACAGCCAAAAGGGCTCACTCCGTTCATGCCGTTGTTCTGTGGAGCAAACGCGCCAAGGTGCTGAAAGCAATGCACAGAGTGAACTCTCTTCCTGCCTGTTTGGAGGCGAGAGAACCGACATGCATTCTTGTCCCGTTTTCATCGCGCAGGATCTTGTGACAGCCCTATTATTCTAGTACGTCTTGGTTCAGGGAAACCATCTTTTAAGGACAAAGAGGGCCACCTACCTTATTTGGGTTTGAAGCAGTGATGATCCAAACACACTGCGCGTTGCTCTCATACTGAATTGGGAAGTTGGGCGATGCAAAGGTTCCTGACGGCCCTTGAAGGTTACTGCCACACGTCTTGACTGTGAAATCAGAAACCATGGAGGTGAGGGAAAACACGCACAATAACAGCAACAATTCCAAGGTGACGACCGCCATGCTGCAAAGGCCAGAAAGATGAAGAGCGGGTCAGGTGGGAGTTATTGATACGGACGGCCACATGTCCCCCGGCTGTACTTAATTGGAGGCTATCGGCTGTGAAATACCACAGGATTAGCTGGAGTTGCACTATTGACTGATGGGGACACTCAGCAGCAATTTCCAGCACATCCATGGAAAGTCACCCGCTTATACACCAGCTAGCTCAGTGACAATTAGGAAGTAAGTGATTAGGGCAGCCCCCGGGCCCAATCAGTCCCATGAATGGCATCAGAGCGACCCACAAGTTCCGTTTAAAACTCACCAGCAACTAACATTTTTGCAGCAGGTCCTCAAGAACAGCTGAATAGAACAGGGTCAAGACCAGGGGTGTACAAAGTGCGGCCCGGGGGCCATTATTGGCCCAACAATATAATTGAACAAGAAAACTAGAAAACAACAACAGCAACAGCAGCAAAAATGGGAAAATCTGCAGTAATTTTACAACCATAAAGTCAAAACATTAAGAGAAAAAAGTTGTTCTCCAGCGAGAAAAAGGACAGCTGAGAATCAAGTATTATTAGTAAGAAAAATCAGCAGCATAAAGTTGAAATATTAAAGAAGAAAGACATCATTTTATGAGAAACAAACCAAACTAAGAATGAAGTTGTCAGTTTTGGAAAATTAGCTTGAGGGGAAAAAACTTAATTATTAATATTAGGCAAATAAAGTCAGAATATTATGGAAATAAAATACCAAATGGAAAAACAATGGAAATAGGAAAAAAAACAGCAGAAATGTTCCGTGAATAAAGTCAAAATATATTTAAAAGAAGTCGGACTGCCTGACATCTGTGGCAGAGCAAAGGACACCGAGGAGGCTCCTTTCCATCACGGACACCCAGCATCATCTCCCCACACAAGAGCAGTTTCAGTGGCAGATTACTATCACTGCCCTGCTCCACTGTAGAATGAACTGATCATTCCTCCCCCACGCCACTTTTTTTTTTTTTTTTTTTTTTAAGAATATTATGAAACAAAACAACAAATAACGTCATTCTTGGACAATTAGGTCTGGTAAGAAGTTGTAATGTGCTACTCCCAAGAAGTTAGGATGTTTCAGACACATTTCAGGATGAACCTCAAATGACCTACTGTATGACCTTGACAGGTGAACTTCTCTAACGGTGAATGCACGTGTCCAACACTTGCTGCTCTCTAACAGTTGCGCATATATCCCTAACTTTTTGGAGTAGCACATTATGAGAATAAAGTCTAACTGTTACGGGAATAAAGTCACAATCGCGAGAAGAAAATTCACAAAAGCAAGTTGGGGAAAAAAAACAGCAGAAATGAAGTCAAAGCCAAAATATTAAAAGAGAAAAATCATCAAATGAAAATAAAGTCTCACTTAAAGACAATAAAATGGTAATGTGAGGGAAATATGTCGTCGTTTTGGTAGCATTTGACGTGTATCCCAAAGCTGAGATGATGTTGAAATATAAATAACTTCATGGCATACAGTACGCACATGTGTTGCTTTACAAAATATCAAAGTGGCGAAGTTGCATCCTTTCACTTTTCACTGTGGCCCTTGCTGGAAAAGGTTTGGACACCTCTGGTCTACACGGTGCACACTTTGAGAGATCCGAAGCGAGCGCTGTACCAAAAAAGCTTGAAGTGCTCAGCATTATATGCCAAAAACCCCAGAGTGAAAATGACACATGCTAGTCTTTAACACAGCAAATAAACCCTCATTACGCATCTGAGAAGCCAGCTCGCGCGTCCTTGGGTCGTCCTGCGCCGAGTCGGGAGGTAATTTTCTGCTTGGTTTGAAGCGGCGTTTGTTCCTTAATTAGTTGTTTCAGCGATTGGGGCCTGCCGGAGCGCCGCCCGGGTGGCGGGAAACACAGAAAACCACACATCTGCGTCAACGCTCGTGTGAGACACGGCGTACGCTCCAAATAAGTCATAGTACATCAATACACACGCATTACGCATTCATTTCAACCCTTCCAAGGCAACACAATCACTGGCAGTTGTGGGGCAGGTGGGGGAGTGCCCCTGACTCTGGCATGACAGGCTTTTTCTGGACAAATGTGACTGTGTGTGTCGACCCTCCACATCCTTTCCTTACTTTGTTGGGCAGCCGAGTGGCACGGAAACAAAATAATGATTTAGTTTTTAATTTTTGGGGCAAAATCTGCCGACAACAAAAGAGTTTTGCAAAAAAATTGTGATGTAATCTGGAAAAGAACCCCCCCAGTTCAATAGAACAGAATAACCCCGATCTTGGGTCTACACCAGGGGTGCCCAAAGTGCGGCCTGCGACTGTTTTTTCCACATTCTAAAAATATTATTTAACAAGGAGACTAAAAAACAACAGCGGCAAAAATTTTGAAAAAAATGATAAAAACAGCACTAATTTTAAATCATTGACAATTGTGCATGAGGGGCATGTGGGGAAGTGCCCCTACAACTCCAGCAGATGGCGCTGGCATTACAATTAAAAATATACATTCTAAAATGACATGTATGCTTACATTTGTTCTATGATGAGGCTTTTTTGGGACAAGTTTGACTGTGTGTCGACTCTCTCTGTCCTTTCCTTGCGTTGTTGGGCAGCCGAGTAGCACAGAACCAAAAATAATGATGTCTGCATTTAGCTTTTAAGTAATGGGGCAAAAGCTGCCGGGCAAAAAAAAAGAGTTTTGTAAAAAAAAAAAAAAAAAAAAAAAAAAAAAAAAAAAAAAAAGTGATTGTGATGTAATCTGGAAAAGACCAAAAAAATGCTGCACTTGGTAGCTATGATGCTACAAACGCTACAAACCTATTCCTAGAAATAGATCAGCTTGGAATGAAGCAAATGAATACATGGGCTAAACGGTGTACTATAAGTATACCAAACAGGAAGTTAAACTGAGTGAAAACATACAAATGTGTTAAGGCTTACAAAAAAAGGTTAATTTTAAATAAATACTATTAGCATCCCGGGCAAAGCAATTACGAAGGTAGAAAATGATTAAAAAGTGCAAAATCGACCGGTTAAAGTAGATAAAATGAAAGTACTTAATTATAAAATACATAAATGGGTTAAGCCTCACAAAAATGGATAAAAGAGGAATTCTACATTACTACTATGAGCTAAAATGTGAATTAAAGAAGCCAGGAAGTAGATTAAAGTGATCATATTAGATGTATTAAAATAGACAGGAAGCTAGAATAAAATGAAGGTCCCAACAAATATATAAATAGGTCACTGTACCCGAACTAAACTAAAAAGATGAATTACATCTAAAAAAAAAAGAAGCAAAAATGTGTATTAAAAAGAACAGGGAATGAGTACATACTATAAGTTGATGTACTGAAAGGAAAGTATAATAAATAAGTATAAAAAGATATGAAGAAGTTAAGGTTTGCTCTTTGTGCTCCAAGCAAGTTGAGCTGTGTTGACTGAGAAGACAGGATGGAAAGAGCTCCCACACTGGCTTGTATTGCTAATTGTGTCTGTGAAGTGGACAGGAGACGAGGTGGAGACCCTTTGGAGACGATCCATACCTCCCCCGTGGCTGGTTTTGGTCGTCCGTCACCTCGGCTTCCTGTGGACTGGCCCCTGACTGATTGTTTCTTGAATTCTCAATGCATCTTCCCTTGACCTTCTCTGGTGTTCGTCTCACTGCAATCCATGCACCCACAGCCACATGCAGGGATGTCGTGTGTGGACTACAGTATGTGTGGCTGTGTGTGTGTGTGTGTGTGTGTGTGTGTGTGTGTGTGTGTATCTGCATGTTACAAAGTGTGCATGTATGCACTTTGACAGCTCAATCAGGGCGGCCTGGACGGACGGTCACACTACCAGCGTGCCAACAGATGATTGGGTACGGTGTTGCCATAGAGACTGCATGGAGAGAATTATCGCCGTGTACAACTTTGTCCGACTAATAGCCTCTTTCTGTTATTTGTACACAAGCGGACTGCGCCCGTTCCTCATAAAATGTGTAGGATTACCGCAGCTTTGTATTCATTAAACCCATATTAAAGGATTTGTCACTAGTTTTAAAATAAGTCTCACCGGCCCCACAAGAGTGTATTGGAAGTTTATTGGCCAAAATCTAGCCTTGGTGGTGGAATTTACACCGTTTAAAAATGCTTTTAGTAAGTAAGCCCTATACTGGGAAGACGCCATTTTGTGTGGTTGTGCTTTAATGCTAATGAGCTGTGTTTGTCCACGCTACTTTTTACAGATTCACTGTAATTCTGCACTTGCCCAACATAATAGATGCCACATACCAAATACAACAACGTAACATCAAGGAGTGGGGCAGGAGGACACAAATGTTAGCAACACCAGCATAGCTATGTGAGCTACGGTGCTAACATTACACATTTTAACAGCAACATCATGCTAGGTTAGCCTATCCGCTGGAAAACAAAACCCAAAACGCTCAAACTTACAGCATACCATGTCTTTATGACGTGTAGCGAAGTCTTATTTCCATCATTGTATACATTATTAAGATGCACAAAACATCTGAGTTCGTACCACCTTACAGCAACATCATGCTAGCTCAGCCTATCCGCTAAAGAAAACCAAAATGATCACACTTACATCTCCCACATGTGTAGCTGCATGACGGATAGCTGGCAGAGCCTGTAAAGTCTATCAGAAATAGCAAACCTAGCATAGCTACAGCACTAACAGTTACATTTTAACAGCACGATCGTGCTAGCTTAGCCTATTCACGGAATAAAAACAAAATTATCAAAGTTAAAGCTGACGGATAGTCGGCAGAGCTCCACGCTTCATTTTAAGCTATGTAGCGAAGCCTGCTTTCCCCCCCCCTCCTTCATGATGTCATGAAAAGCCGCAACCTCGAAAGCGAGCGTGTGAGCGCCTCTTCTCTCACGAGTGGAGCAAACAAGTAAGGAAGATGATTTTTCCTGCATTTTTAAAGCGTCTCTTGAGACACACATTATTACTGTTAGCGCGCCGTTAAAAAGTCCCTTTGACATCATATTATTGTTGTGGACTATTTATAATTCAGCACGGACAGGCAGAAGATTCCCGACTGTTCTGTTGTTCATCGCCATTTCAAGGTCCACATGGTCTCGGCGAGGGGATCGGCCTTGGAGGTTAGCGGGTCACGCCTCCCGACTTAACCCCCCAGGGATGCGCTTTGTATTCAACTGCGACACAACACCACCAAGGACACCTGCAAGCGCTTTCTTTTCTGGAAACACTCAAGGACAGACCTGGACCAGCTGGAAAAATATTTACTAAAAAAGCTTTGATGATGATGGTAATAATAATAATAATAATAATAATAATAATAATAATAATAATAATAATAATAATAATAATAATATTTCTATGGAATGAATGGTTGAGGAAAAGTGCACATCATCCACAATCCTTATGTGAGACATGAACACACGTCGTTCTCTTTTCTGTGTTCTAAAGATATGAAAACAGGTAAAAAGAGGCAGCTAAAAGTCAACTTCATGTGTCACTCCATTAACATAACGTGACCTGGATATTATCCAAGCTACCAGACATTGTTATTATTATTATTACGCCTAGGAACTACGTTATTGGCGTAGTGACACCTCGCCACACCACAGCGGCGAGCTGCTAGGTGGCTAGCAACTGCTGCTGCCACTGCTGCTGTGCAGTTTTCCTTGAACACTAAAGGAATTTGCCAAAGCTGGCAGCTTTCAGGTCAAGTTGACCTCTTCTTTAGTGCAATTGGAGTTGACAGAAAGATTCATTTTTCAATCAAATTACTCCCTTTTGGGGGTCCCAAAACCCCCAAAACAAAGAATAACCTCCCTCGTTTCTATCTTTGTGTCCCAGTGTCAGTTCAACTTGGCCGCGTCTTGAATGGAGTTCAGGGATGAAGTTCATGGGGATCGTGCTGCAAGGTCACCTGGACCAAATGGGCGTAGAAGGGAAGGGAAAGTGTTGTGGACGGCGCTTCACCTTGGGGCAAAGGGAGAGCGAGCTGTGAGCAATGTTTTAGCTCACGGTATCACTCACACACGGCAGGACACTGGCATTGAAACAGGAGTTCAGAACAATGATGAGTAAAGTCGACAGGTATGCTCCTGAGTACATCTAGGAGGCAAATCTTTTATTTTGAAACCACTTTCATGACTTCACACCTCCGATGAAACGAGCTTTAAGAAGAAGTTTGAACAAAGTTAAAGCGGTCAGGCCGACCGGAGAACTTTGAGGGCGGTGCTCCCAAGCGGGCACTTTTAGCAGGCTGCCAATACAAGGAAAGATTGACCAATGGACTCGCAGGATGATTGATGACATCATTAAGCTGGCGAGGCGTCCCAATTGGTCGAGTGTTCAACAAAACAAAACAAAAAAAACGGAGTAATTTTCCTTTCTACAGCGCCAGCACGTGTATGAGTACGTGCACGAGTACGTGCACGGTGAGATGCTTCATTCAAAAGCTGCAGATTGAAGGAGATTGACTCAACACCCCTGATGTCCTCATCTCGCTCTCGCTAACACACATTGGGTTGGGTGGATTTGGCCATCTGTGCCTTTATCAACACGCCACATGGGCAGCGTCCATGTTTGTGTGCACGTCCGTCTGTCTCCCTCGTCTGAAAGTGTCCACAGAGTGGACATTTCTGTTGTTCATCATCATCAATACGGCACATCTCTGGCGCCCCCCCGTGGGTCGTGGTTAAAATGCCTTGGAAGACATGCTAGCGGACATGTGCTACGGATACGCTCAAAGTTTTATCATCACGAGTGATGGCGGCCATGTTTTTCAACCTATCTTGCTCAAATTTGACACACACGTGCTTGTCAGTCCCTGAAAGGTGTGTACCAAATTGTGTGGTAATTTGGCGAAGCATTTTCAAGTTACAATGTTACAAAAAATTGAAATGAAAAAAACAAGCAAAAAAGTGTAATTAAGGATACAGTACATACATTCGTATATATATTCATATACTGTATATACACAGTGTGTATATATATATATATATATATATATATATATATATATATATATTCACATGTATATGTGTATTAGGGCTGTCAATCAATTGAAATATTTAATCAGGATTAATCACATTTTGTCCCCAGTTAACTCATAATTAACAACATCTCATCGCAGATAAAGAAGTTGATCTATAATAAATAGGGATGTAAATCTCATTGTGGTAAACAATTCAATACACAACTACATCAAATTTTATGTTTTATTTTATTTAAAAAATAATATCCAATTACAAATCCCACAGTTTTGCAAGCGCCATTTTGTCCCACTTTGTTTTACAGTCCTTGATTGCACCTTCTAACCTTGTCCCACATTGCACAGTACTACTACCGTACTACTACTACTATACTGTATTTTTACCCTTTTTCTTCCGCCTCACATTTGGTTCCAAATGCTGATACTGCGTGGGAATGCAAAAAGGTAAGACTGCCTTACTGAGTGCTCAAGTGCATATTTGTTCGGTACACAACCTCTCTGAAAAGCCAAGTCCAGGCTGGTACTGGTGGATGGTGGGTTGAAAATGCCCCTTTCTTTCTCTATTTCTGCTCAATATCTGCTGAGGCTTGTAGCTGCGGTGAAGAACTACTCGGCCGACAGAAACAAACAGTGCCATGAAAGGAAACTTCGGTTAATATCGCAAAACGTAAAATATCACGGAAGTGGCCCGTCCATCCTTTGGTTTTTCAGTCCGTGGCCCTCCATGGGACAAGTTTGAAAGCTCCTGCTTGAAAGTGACAGTGGGTGTTTTGTAGAGCTGTGTGATCAATCCCAAGTCAATCCCACTTACAGGTTTGAGTAACAGCGTATTTGTCTTGTAAACATTACAGTACTTGTCTGGAAAATAGCAGCACAGGAAACACAGTAGGGTTGCGTGTGCGACGGTTCAGGAGTAAAAGAGTTCCTCAGACAAGTCACAAAGGAGATACAATAAACACTGTCGTCACTACAGGCTGGTTGAAACATGATCATGCCGCAGTCTCCCTTGGTTTCGGATGGGTCCACAACAATCAACCTTATTATCCAACTCATTATTAGAGACATTACACTTCCTGATTCCGCCCGATTGCCAATTTAGGATCGTTAATGGCTCTTTAGGGAATCATCATCATCATCACAAAAGATGATATAATGAGCGATTAAATGCCGTCGTTAAGTCTCGCCTGCGATGACTGGCTCGGTCGATGTTGCCCTGGAAGGAACCCACCAGTGATGACAACAAGATGTGAAAAGTTTCATTTAAAAAATCAAAAAGGGCAGGTTGAAAAGTGTAAGCTGCGCTAGGGAAAAAAGGCCGTGATATTTGATTTCCGATTCATTGCATTTTGAAGCAATATGGAGTGCACTACTTGGCTGCAACCAGCAGAGGCGCTGTTGGGCCACTCTCAACCAGTTTGCTGTCTAAAAGGTGTTACATTTTAGGTGATACCTGGCAACCCTTCCGTTTTCACCAGGAAACTACCATATTTTGCTCTTCTTTGTTTAATAGTTTATGGTATTTTTCCCATATTTTAACTCTCATTAACATTTTTTTTTGCACAACTTCTGGCAACATCGGTGTAATGCATCCTGTTGCCAGTAATGTCAGGCCTTCATAATAAAAGCAGCACGGCAGTAAAATCACACGGTCGCAGCCCAGTAGGCAGTCTGGGCTTTACACCAGCACAACCCACCTGTCGCAAAAAACTGTCTTGCGCTGTTATTTTGTAATGCAGATGTTGACAGATACGTGGGAAGTTGTGTGGCTCACCCTGGCATCCAAACAGGAGCTCAGGACATTAAAAAAATAGCAATTACAGTAATCCCTCGCCACTTTGTGCTTTGGATTTTGCAGCATCACTCTGTCACGGTTTTCACAATAAATCATGTTTTGTGGTTGAATATGGCCTATTGTTAGCAAAAAAAAGGCATATTTAAGCAAATACTAAACATTTTTAGCATAAATTAAGCATTTTCAAACATAAAAATGCCAAACTGAACTAAAACACAAATAGAAGGCATTCAGAGGACGCATTCAAAGGCGTCGTAATGATATGTAGTATTCTACACTGGCCACTAGGTGTCAGTAATGTTACTGTAACCTTTGGTGAGACAAGCACCGGACTTGACGGCCGCAACAACAGGCTATTATTGCCGGTTTGAATGATTTCACAACAGGGACAATAATCCCTAACACGCCACTGTTACAGTTGTAAACCACCAGCACCAAGCTAAACTCTGACATCACTTCCTGTCCGTCCTCCCACTCAGCTCCCTGGCACCGGAACACATTTAGAGCAACACGCACGAGCACGATGTCTTATTTTCTACTATTTAGTCTCCTAAGTTGGGTAATAGGAGTGTAAAGATGACTACAGGGGTGTTATTTCATGTCTAGAGGGCTATGTTAGAAACATTTTTAAAAGGTTTTCTTTGCTCTAACTATGAAACGATGAAACGATATCAACTATACATAAAGAATCCTACTTTGGGTCTGGAGGCGTTTAACTGCGATTAATGAGGTATTACTGTATTGGACTATTTGAGCGTTATTTTTCAAAGAAATTGTGTGAAATGCTCACAGGCTCGGTGTATAATGCATTACGTGCTTGTCCACCATGGGAAAAATAACATTGTTGGCCTTATGATTAACTACAAATAACAAGAACATATAAAATCTCCTTCATCCAACACCTATGTGTCCATAAATCCCACATCTCCGAGCGTGCTGAGGTGACGTGAAGGACAGCGTAACGGTGTTGCATATCTTTTTTGACAACAACAAGCCTGAGACTTTATTTGAACTGGAGGCGGCGCCAGGATCATTTCCACAGCAAATGCAAACATTGCAAACAAAGCCCCAGAGCTTGAAATGGGATGTTTTGGTGGCAGTGGCTTAGTTTAAGGAGCATAGTGTGGAATATTGAGAGCGCTCCGCTTGTCACAAAATAGAACCCACCCCCCCTTGGGGTGGAAAAATTTAATATCCAGTACAGTATTGCTGATACACCCCGCAAGCACGCTTGTCCAATCAAGGAGTGGAGAGATTACACTGCGATGGGGAACATCAAGAAGCTTTGAAACTACCCCTGCTCCTATTGTACCGCTAAGGCACCTCATTCCTTTCGGCAATTTCTAGCCCACACCAGCTTAAGTTGGTGCAAACACAACATGGGAAAGTGCAAAAAAAAAAAAAAAAAAAAGGGAATTGTGGGCGGATTACACTGTCAGCACGAGCAGGTAGACTCGTGGTGGGCTTGGCTGAATGTAAAAGTCACATCAGCGCTTCTTACTCGTCACACACGTAACACGGATTTTACTTCAAGTCCTTCCGACCAGTTCTTCCTTTTGTTGCATTTTGCTCATATTTAACCTTATATATATAAAACTAATACATAGCCTATTTAACCTTATATATATAAAACTAATACATAGCCTATTTAACCTTATATATATATAAAACTAATACATAGCCTATTTAACCTTATATATATATAAAACTAATACATAGCCTATTTAACCTTATATATATATAAAACTAATACATAGCCTATTTAACCTTATATATATAAAACTAATACATAGCCTTTTTCACATGAATTCATGCATTTGTTTGTTAGTAACTCTTCTACTCCTGAACCGCTGCACACAAAAGGGTGAAAATGTATCAATAGCACATAGCACATGCTATAATAAAATACCACATGCACCCTTAAGTTGGATTGACTTGAAATTTCTCACACAGCTCTACAGAAGACCCACCGTAACTTTAGGGTGTTTAGCCTAATCACCACCAAAATTCATACACTCCTTTAGGGGCCTGACAAGCGTACGTGTGTGAAATTTGAGCAAGATTGTTTGAAAAACATGGCCACCATCAAGCAAAATAATTTTTGGAAAATTAAATTGCGGAAAAAGTTACCATGTTACGAGAATAAAGTCACAATATTTTGGGAACTCATAACTCACAAAGCTGAAATAGTTGGAACATTTTAAAAAACTAACAAAACAACAGCAGAAATGGAGCAAATAGCTGTAATTTTACGAGAATAATGTCAAAATATTACGAAAAAAAAGTCAGTCTAATGAGGAAAAAAGTCCCAACTAGTAACATTACAGGGAAAAATAATGTCATTTTAGTAGCGCAGAGTTGAAATATGAAAGTTTTTTTTTAAGTCGTAATATTATGAGCAAAAACTCAATAGTTTTTAGAAAGTTAGCTTGGGGAAAAACTTTGATTATGAGAATAAAGTCAAAATATTATGGTAAAAAAGGAATTTAAAATGTTTATTTCAAAAGGCAATTTACAAAGATTATTTATTAAGAAGAAGTTTGTAGCAATAGTCGGCTTTTTCACCTCAAGCAGGAGAAAGTTTGGACACCCCGCCGTAAGCCATTGATCATTTGTCTCAGAGGATATCCGCATTACATGACTGATGTCTTCCAAAGCATTTTGACCACAACCCCCAGGGGGCGCCGCAGATGTGTCCTTTACAGTCATGTACGAAACCGTACGTAAATCTGTCAGATGTTGTTACTACACCCTTGGATTCAGTCCATTGGCTTTGTGTATTTCAGTTTCATAGCTTTCCAAAGGAACCCTCTTGTGACCCCCCCCCCTCGCAGCACAACTAGAGTTGCACCACACTGCAGATAACCCGTGGAAAGGCACCGAGGGGAGAAGATTGTAAACAGAGCCAGTCTCTCTCACACAAGCTTACGTTGGACTTTCCAGAGGGGCGTGGCGACTGCTACATACTCGGTCGATCTTAGAGTCCAATTATTGTTTCAATACAATTTGAAAACCTTGAATTGTGTGAGCATTTCTCCGATAGCAATTTGGTCCCACGAGCCAGAAAGAAAAGCTCAGGATAAGAAATGGCTTTTACGTATCTCTGTTTTTTCAGATTACAACCTCAAATCATCCAAAATTGAAGAATAAATTCCCCACTCACGAGGACTGCTTTATCTAAAATGAAATGTAGACATTTCCCATTTGCGTTGCCGATTGATTATTAGCTGACCGACGAAATAATTCCCTTCATGGTGCACACGGGGATGCACACACACCCTGTAAAGTTCTATCTTCAAGAGTGTGTCTCTCCAGCCAAGCAAAGGCAAAGCCCCCTGAAGAGAGAGAGAGACGTTGACAAACGACTTTGGCATTTAACGTGACGGACCCCTCCGTCTTTGTCTGGCTCCGCTATCGGTATGCAAGTTTGAGTGGGAAAAGCGGCTGTGTGAAAGTGTGAAAGCGGAGCCAGTTCGGCCAAACCGAGCGTCTTTTGAAAGTTTTCTGAGCAGATGAAGAGTTGTGAGGAAACGGCAGCATTCCTGCCGGCGTGTTAGTGAGGTGCAAGCCAGCGGTGATATGGTGTGATGCTTTCTTCTTATCCAAGGACAAAAGGCCACGGCCAGACACTGGCTGCTTTGCAGAAAGTCCACATGTGGCGTGGTAGGAGTCCTTCATCTGCTTTTGTTTGTTCTTCCTCCATCTTGTCACAGTTCAATACAACCTGAGGATGTCATCGCTCAGAAAGTGCGAGTGAACGCGGGGCTAAAACGCTGAACAAAGTTAGTTCATATCTTACAGTATGTCAAAACAATCTCTGAAGTCGCCGGCCCGTCTGATGTCATTCCCGACCCGCATTTGTCCCTCGGGCGCCAGTTGATGACCCTGATTGATAGTATTGTGTAGTATAGCATATTGTCCTTCAGCTGCGCCACTGCAGTACTTCTCGATGTCTGCCTCACCGCACAGAAAAATAAAATAAAAAAACCCCAGAATATTGTTGTCCTTACCTTTGCAGACCGGCCTGTGGTCGCTCCAGGCGGCGAATACTTCAGCTACCCTCTGGCAGCTGATGCTTTTGCTGCCTTGGAGGACGTAGTCTTCATCACAGCTGAACTGGACCACGCCGCCAATGCTGCGCAACAAAAAGTGAGAAGGTTTGCTCCCGCTGTGCAGACATACAGTCGACATGCATGATAGATGATAGACAGGAGCTACTGTGGCCACGTCCACACATACACAAGAATTCCTAAAAAAGTACAATTAGGGGTGCACGGTAATTATCGGGACGATATGAAGGAATTATGACATCATACCAATAAATCCGATTAACATTAAAATAGCTCAGATAACCCATCATTTAAAGAAACGCTCCAATGAGGAGTGCAGTACTGTGTGGGTGAGCAAATCAAGCACTTCTTTTTTCTCCTGCCTGTGATGTTAACGTCCTGTCGTAACGTCCCCTGAGCTCACTTGTAAACAAACATTTGCTTTATGAGAAAGACATTTCGCTGTCTAGTTGTACCAAATGCTCTGCAATGAGGGGCCACCTGAAACACCAGCAAAGCTACGACGCCTGGGACTTATTGTGCCGCGACGTTTGGAAAAGTGCAAAAGGTTTGCCAGAAACCCAAATACAGTGCACCTTGCTGGGCCGCGCCGGGTGGCTCCTCCCACTCTATACTCCTGTTCTCCTGACCGCCATAGCGGCACATGCGCATATAGTGCACTTTGCTGGGCCACCGCTCTACACTCTGGTTCTCCTGATGGTAGTGATGTCATATTTCATTAGGACTAATCAACAGGTACAGTTGGACAAATCCTAATTTGTTGGAACCCTTCTTACCCCCACAGTTTACACCTGTTGGAACTATGTTGCTACCCAAAACAGCAGCACCTACCGAGTAACCAGTGTCAAGTATTATGATATTGATGACCTGGATGAATGAGAAGATTCACAGGCAGTATGAATAATATTTGGGATGAGGGGACATTGACTTTTCCGGCGATTAGCGTAGACTTTGTTGCACTCGCCCCCCAAGGTTGAGTGAGTCAATGTTTTTCTGCATTTCTCCACTTTAGTCATTTTAATTAAACTACAGTTTAACTTAAGTACTTTATATCATCATATATGGATATCTTCTTTTCTAAAAATCTAACGTCACAGAGACCCCTCCCACCCCTCCCACGCATTTACCATAGGCACCCTATCACGTGAACGTAGGCCGATTTTTCAACACTCCAATTTCACGCTAAATTAGGGAATTCTACTAAAATAATAAGCAGTAGAATCAGATACTGACAGTAGAAATGACCTTAAAGACCTTGACACAACACCAGCATCTCATAGATAATTATGTTTTTAAAGAGCTAGCTAGCTATGTTCTGTGTGTGCAGTTTCTAGCTAAGGCCGTACCTGAAGTCGTTGCCGTGGCGTTTACCGTTCTCCGGCTCTCCCGGGTCCGGGCAGGAGTTTGAGGCCTGTCTCACGCCGCCTTCGTTTACTACAAGGACAACACGTGGACAGGCGTGGACAGGGACAAAGTCAAGAGGGAGCTAGCTTCAAATACAGGAAGGATATTTTCATGTTCTTTTAGTGTTTAAGCACAGCCATGCTGGTGAGAAGACATGCAAGCAAACAAGCTTTACTTTAAAAACATTCTGCAGGACCTTCAAGTTTTGCAAGGAAAACATTTATCGCAGGAACAAAAAACAAACAACCAAAAACACACCAGATAGGATATCAGTTCTTTAAAAACAACACAAGGGTCTTTTGACAGCCACCTCAAAGAGAAAAGGCGCACACAACAGTGACAACACAGCAAACGCACATCCGACACGACGCACGCCACCTGTGTCGCCCTCTGACGCTGCTAACGTTTTTTTCTCTCAACATCTTTGCCTCGTCTCGTTTGCGTCACTGTCTCGGACATTTTTTTTGCTTTGTCACTGGAGTTTGCAGAAGTTGGGAACGTCGCTGATGGCTTTGCTTCGACAACTCTTGAATGAAGTCCTTCCCGAGGCCTCCAACACGACTTTAAATACGTCTAGAACATTGCTCGTCCTTCTGACGCCAACGGTGCGTTCACACCTGTCATGTTTGGTTTGGTTGCAAGGAACTTTGGCGCGTTTGCTCTGTTTGCTTGCGTTTGTTGAAGAGTGAACGTGATCAACCCAACGCTGGTGTGAAACAGCAGAGAGTAGGAAGGCGTACCCAATCTCGCCAATCGGAGCCGACTTAAATGCTAGCAACTGAATCCTTGCCTCATTGTGGTGCAATACCTCATAATAATATAAAAGTAAGAATAATAGATAGAACAATTACAAAATATATCAAATAAACAGGCTCAGACACTTGCAACAAGTGCTTGAAGACACTTTGACACAAATATTTGTTGCTTTTGTGACAGCTGAAATATCTTAACAACTATACCGCACCTGCAACAACACAATACAGGTTTTATATATATTTTACATCAGATTAACTTATTTACAAATATAACACCATGAACTATTTACAATTTCCACATTTGGAACTGGAAGATGTGTGTGCACGCGTGTGCGTGCGTTCCAGCGTGTGTGTGTGTGCATGTGCTAAAATTTTCCACCAATGCGTGACCTTCTGCACGCTACACTCCTCCACACTCTCCGACTTCCTCCTTCCTGCCGTGTGTGCTTCTTCTGTCCTCATGATCCCTGCCGAGCTCTTACCAAATGCACCTCCGCCACAGAGTGGCCCTTCTATGGCGTTAAAATTGCATTCAATTGAAAGTCAAATGCATTGGTGGGGAGTTGCATCATCACCTCTTTACGCCTCTCACGCAAAAAAACGTAAAAGACGTATAAATAAGTTGTTGGGATCGGGCGTTCGGGTTTATAAAAGCAGAACTACGTCTTTGGTATGGAATGCGTTAATACACGACTCATGTGGGGTTAACTAGCAAACGCCGCTGGGACATTTGTCTATCGATTTCTGCCCAAATTAAGTGGAATGCGTGCACTTAAAGAATAGTCAAATCCTGCACATTTTGGCACATTCCATGTGTTGTGTTTATTAATATTGGTTATTTTTGGTTGCTTTTTTTAATGGGATATGATTTTACTTATATCATTGAAGTATTTAAATGACTAATCTGTTCAATTTGCATGTCACAAAATTCCACAAAAATAAAAATGAACTATAAATAAACCAAAATAATAATAATTTTCAAAATCCAAATTAAAATAATAAAAATTGGTCATTGTTGGTCAACATGTAAACACCCGACCCTACTTGAGAATGGGTCTCGGTCCACTTGCAAGTGAACTCTTGTGTGGTTCGGTTCACTGAAAGTGACATGTGAACGCTATATGACCCGTGTTAAAATGACAGCAAAAAAGCACGCAAATATGACGCACGACGTGACCGAAAATGCGTTGGCAGTGCTGCCCCTCTGCTGCGCTCTACAAGCATACTTTACAACAGGCGCCCATTACGATTAGTCCATCGCGACCTACCGGTAGATCGCCAAAGTAGTTCGGGTCGATCGCGTAAACGCCACTTTGTAGTTGTCATATGACATCAGTCAGCTGACATTAAGCTCCCATCCTGATTCGCTCTTGCTCCCCCGCGGCGTTTCAAGCTACACACGGAAATGCAACTTCCATCTAACTCGACTAAGGATGCTTGCATCTATAACAATATATCTATAACAAAAGTTATCTGTTCACAAATGTGACCGCAGCCTTCAAGCCTTTATTTGCATTTCCTCCACTATGTCTCTGCTCTTTTTACAAGTTTTAGGAAAAAAGTTAGGAGATACATCGCTGCCGGCTTTGCTTTGACGAAGCTCGAGTGAAGTCGCTCCTGAGGCTTCCATCCGACGCAAACAACTTTAGAACAATCACGATTCCGTGGCGGTAACACCCTGACTTATTGATCAATGATTGCAGCACATGTAGCCCTTCGTTAGCTAGGAACCATTGCCATTTTGAGATTATTTGTACAATCCCAAAGTTCTCAGGAGTGGGTGTAGAATTAGGGCAGCATCTTCTACCTCCTGACATTCCTGAAGGGAGAACACGTGTCGGCGTACGGCTGCAAAGACAACAACACGCCACGGGGTACTTTCTTATTCACGCCGCTGTGTACTTTAAGCTTTCATTCCCACCTTTTGATGCTGAGAACAATATTCTCCACATGGACTATTTTTGTTGAATTATTAAGGGTGTTGTGTTGACTTTTTTCTTTGCAGCGTAGCTGTACCTGTTGCGTTGCCTTATCCCTGTAAGTTGTGGTGAAAATGCATTGGAAGACATGCTAGCATACTTGGAACACAGATACCCTCAACGTCTCACGATCATTAGACAAATGATCAGTGACTTATGACTTATGGACAATAGGTGAGTAAGACGTTTTGCTTGATGGCGGCCATATTTTTCAACCAATCTTGCTCAAATTTTCCACACATGTGCTCGTCAGTCCCTTAAAGGTGCGTGCCAAATTTCGTAGTGATTCGACCACGCGCGCTACCGTTACAGCTGCTGTGTTACAGTTACCAAACTTTCAAGTCAAGCTCACTTATGGGGGTCAAACTTTAACAACAGCGCCGCCGTGTGGTGCGTTTGTCAGAAAATACTAGCTCAGGCAACACAGCGGGGGTGCATGTTTTGACACATGTTCACCCTTTTGTGTGAAAGCGTTAGCTTACACAAACACACTCCTCTATCCATCCATTTTCTATTCCACTCATTGTCATTAGGGTCGTGGGGGTATGCTGGAGCCTATCCCAGCTAATCGCATAGACAAACTGGACAATTTGGAGTCCCCAATGAATCTAACATGCATGTTTTTGCACCGGGAGAACATGCAAACACCACGCAGAGATTCGAACCAAGGTCTTCCCAATCTCCTGCCTGCGTGGCCAACATGCTAACCGCTCGGAAATGCAGCCAGTCCTCTGGTTTGGTATGATTCAGCCAAAGACAATTTTGCCTTGTTTTTTTTTTGTACATTGTCTCGTTTTTTGTAGAATACCGCACGTAACAAACTAGTCCGCTTGGCCTGCACTGTATCCTGGTGCCAAACCGAGCGCCCAAGCAAGGCACCCTACGTGCTGCTAACTCAACATCACTGAGTGTGACTTCTCAATAACCCGCCACGGGGCCAAAGACAGTTGTGAGTGCCAGCAATTTCCTGAAGAAGGTGAGGAAAAACGATGGAATTGGATCTTTACAAAGTCTGCATTAGCAATAGCCTCGTGCGTTCCTCATTTATGGTTATTTTGCACTGTTTTCTGCATGTACAACTATAATTATTCTCTACGGTATAAAATGCATTTTTGGCTAATATTTTTGGGTGTCTGGTGGGTCTGTATTCATTTAGTGCTTTTAAATGGATGTTGTTCCTGTCTTAGCTTCACACAATACATAATAGGATCAATTAGATGGCTATAACGTACGTATGTTTTGCTGATGTGTTGAAAATCTTTCCTGGTGACTAGCTAGCACGCTACTAACGCTATTTACATCCATTCTCGTCTTCAGTCATGCTAAGCTGCGAAGCCGCCAGCCCAGGCTCTGGCGTCGTTTGGCAGACGGTTGCTAGTCTTGCGATACCTGGTGCACGTCTCAACAACCGATTCATCTCAGGATTTACGGCCGATCCTTCTGGATCCAGGAGGCTGTGACCGATGCATCCGCACCTCTCGCTTGTCAAACTGGTCACAACCTTACTAATAATAGGCCGTATTCAATCACGAAACAGCATGCTTTATGAATGAATATGTTTTTGAAAAACCGTGATAGAGTGAAGCGGGGAAATTCAAAGGGCAAAGTGGCGAGGAGTTACTGTACAGCAGTGCTTCTCAAATAGTGGGGCGGGCCCCCCTGGGGGCAGCGCGGCGAACTGTCTGGGGGAGCGTGAGAGGCAGGGAGGACTTTCAATGTTAGTGCAGACCTGCCAACATGTGTGAATTTGTTATACTCGGCGTGCAATTTGGCTTCTGAATACGCGTATTCTTCACTGCGCTCTATTTTGCTGCATTTCGGTGCTTTTGCTTTCGAGTTCAGGCTGTACAGTACACCCAATACTATTTGAAAAACCTTCTTGTCCTCCAGTGGGGGCATGAGTAAAGCAAAGCAATGAGAAGGCCTGCTGCACAGCTTCATACTGCGCAGGTGTGCCTAATGTTGTGGACGAAGAACAGACGTTTGACAGCAGATGCGAGGCGAGTCCATGTTAATCAGCGCGCCTGCCATTGGTTCAGATGTTAATCTTCCTCTTTTCTGACTGGTTTGGCAAGCTAACCAAGCACAAAACGCAATCATACACGCGTGTCCGTCTTGTATTTGCTCATACGTCATATCTGTTTGGGACGTCTTTGTTGTTTGCGTCCCCTCCGGTGCGCCTTTAAATAGTCCAGATGGTCAAATTAGCCGCTCCAGCAAAGCAACAAACTACCTCGTCCAAACAATACGCGTACACACAAGCCAGTAGCCGCCACCCGCTACTGTATGTACAATACACCGACGCGCTTGCTAGCTTGTCCACACTGTGGGCGTGGCGGGGAGCTAATAGGAATCAATGGACGCTGTTAATTAACTCGACAACTAAAAACAAATGGTCTTTGCTGCTCATGCCAACGCTGACGATATAAATGTCAACAAAAGTAGTGATGATATGAAGCACGCGTGAGGCAATTAGCAGGCTAGTCGCCATGACGACGCGCGGCACAGCTGATTGGAATGTCATCGGCCTGGCAGGTAATTAGTCAAATGGCAGCTGCAACATTTCAAAAAGGCTCTCAAAATGGATGCTCAGTAGATCCCCGCCATTACAGAAAAACTGAAAATAAAATGCAAAAAAACCCACTAAAAATGCAGATTTTTCATACTCTAAACCAGGGGTGTCCAAACTTTTTCCCTAAAAAGGCTAAAAAACCGTTTAAATATATTTAAAGACAAAGCTTTATTTTACTATTAGTTATTAGGATCAACATTTCATCTTCTCTTTACATTTTGCCTTTTTGCTCTTTTTTTTCTATTTTTGATCTTTTCTTTGGTTCATTTTATTTCGACGATGTAAAATCCAGCTTGTGGTTGAATGCTGGATATTATCATTATTAGTGCATATTTAAGCTAATGTTTTGGGGGGTTTTTTTGCCTAAATTAAGCATTCCCAAGCATAAAAATTGCCAAATGAACAAATGAATGAACTAAACATACTCAAAGACGTTGACGCAGTATTGTACGCTGGTCACTAGGTGTCAGTAATGTTACTGTAATGTTGGCTGAGATGCGCAAACAGGCTTTTATTGCAGGTTGGAATGATCTCAGCACAGGCACAATAATCCCCTGATAAAAACACACGCTACTGTTGTGGCCGTAGCCCATGCCAAGCTAAAACTCAACTCTGAACCCCTGACGTCACTTCCTGTCGGCCACTCACTCTGCTCCCCTTGGGAACACACACAAGTTTATGTTTTAAATGTCTTATTTTCTCTTATTATGTCTACTATATTGGGTAATACGGGTGTACGGGTGACTATAGGGGTGTTATTTCATGTCTCGAGGGCTCTACTACTTAAAAACCGTATTTAGCCAGTCCTAAACAGGTTTTCTATGCTCTAAACGTGATAAATAAGGAATCCTACTTTGTGGGGCTGGAACCAATTAACTGTGATAAACGATGTATTACAGTATAACTTCCAGTATGTCCAATAAGTTATTTCATTCCAGGACTATAAAGCTGAGCAGTGTAACTTACCCCCACTGGTTTGACAGGTGGTCGGTGGTCAATTAAGAGCGGGAGAGAAGGGTGCGTGAGGCGCACGCATGTATTCATGCATGTGGAATGCGCCCTTGGAAGTGTGCAAGCTTCCCGTGTCCACGCATGACCAGGAGAGCTAAAATGTGCACAGGACTTCTGGTGTGGCTGTCTTTCACACTTGGGCGGTGTTATATTGAGGGAGTGTGAGCGCAAGCGCTTCTTTCGAGGAGCGGAAAAAGAAATAGTGTGTGAAATGCGCAGCTAAAATATGTGCGATTAAAGTGGCCGCTGACAGCTTCAATGAGTGAAAGCTCGCTGACACACAAAAAGAAAAAAAAGATAGCGCTCGTTTCCTCTTACCCGCGCCTTTTAAGCGTCCAAGTGGCTTTTTACCCGAATGAAACCATATCAGCGCGTCCATTTTCACTTTAGCAACGACGGTCAAATGGTTTGTGAACCATTAGCGCCCGGCAATGTGACCATTGTGCCTGTGAATAATTCCACCGGGGCTTTCATTAAAGCTTGGAGCAGGAAGGAAAACCTCCATTTGTGCTGTTTTAAATGCTTTAAAGCCACAACATATTATTTTTATAGCTTAGCTTATTCACGTGAAACATCCCAAAATGTTCATTTTTAGTAACAACGCATTGCTTCCATAACAAATCCTACTAAATCCCAAAGGAAAGAGAAAAAGTCTGGTAAGGTGTCGTGGAAAATGTCGTGGCGTGATGGCGGAAAGCCGCTGGAGTGGCGGAAGAGCCACTTAGGCAAGGTAAACACTTTTACAATGCCCGTTTTTGTCTTCTTCACTCGCTTATGTTGTATTATTTCTTGTTATTTTGGAACCCTTTGCAACGTTTAACAACAAAGTGGCTTGATGGAAAACCACTTATGTAGCCGTGAAGGGCTAATGCTAAGCTAACAGGAACAAAAACCTCCAAAACAAACCAAAAAAAACCATGAGGTGAGTATACGTACATTTTTAAAAGATCAGTTTAATATTTTGGTCCGGTGTTCCCTCGCTACATCGCGGTTCCCCTTTCACGGATTCGCCGTTTCTCAATTATGATTTTTTTTTAGCAGTGTATGAACGCACGTTGTGTTCTGTGTCCTTGTGGCGTACCACAGCGATCTATCAGTGCTCTGTTGTGTGTGTCTGTTATTGTATTTCCTCCTGCTACCAGTAGAGGGTGCTGTACACGCACCTCGTGCCAGTACGTGCTTACGTGCCTTTACGAGCATATTAGGAACCCACAGTAGGCTACAACAGTCCTTATTGGCTAAGGGAGAACCCTCCCATTGTCTTCTGCGCCCTGATTGGCCGTAGAGCATTGTCAATCAATCAATCAACCAACCTCCTTCGTGCTGTTCCTGTTGTGGTCAATGGTCGCTAACAAACTAGCTAACTGTGTGAGCTGCTGGCTAACCGCCAATAAACAAGGGAAGAAGAAGAAGAAGATAAGCGGCTTCAGGGCGCCATTGCGGAATAAATGAATGGGCTCAAGGAATACGACCAGGAGGACGAAAATGCAACGGCAGCAGCAAAATGTTTTCACAAGGATACAAAAAGGCTGCAGCCAAACGGCGGCATGACGAGGCACGGTCAGCGGAACTTTGAGAGTGTTTAAACAGTAATTGTACAAAAATAAAGTTGGCTACTTTGCAGATTTCACTTATTGCTGCACTATTTTGGGACCCTTTGCCCCGCAATAATTGAGGGAACACTGTATTGTAAAATGGGATCATTCTTATTAAGAGAAAAAAAACAAAGAAAAAGAAGGCTGTTTTTAGTAGGACGTAGTTGCTTTATGGACAATCATACGCAATCATTCATTAAAATGTGGGGGAAAAACAATAGTTAAAAGAGCAACAGCTAAAGTGGATATATTGGTGTTGAATATTTAAGTAAATCATTTTCTATTTATTCCATACACATTTTAATGACATTTGAAAGAATACTTAATTTATGCCTTATTTAAAATACTTCATTTTATAGAAACATTTAAAATATTTTATTAGAAAATGTATTACAGTATATATACTGTAGATTGTTCTGTTGTTTTGCCTAAATGAAGCCTTTTCAAGCATAAAAATGGATAAACAAACTAAAATACAAACATAAGTGACGGTAAGCAGAGCTAGCTAAATCGCTAGTAAAGCAAAATACAGTCGCCCTCGCAAAATTGTGGCGTACATTTTTGAAGGTAACACGCTAAACAGGACGTGCGCCAACCGAGGTGCCACTGTGTGTTGCGTAGAAGAGTAGAGAGGCAGGAGGTGAGCGGGCAGCAGGGGGCGCAAGGTGGCATTCAAAGCAAAAGCACTGGTGGACTACATCACGGCAAGCAATGAAAACATGCATACAACGGAAGCCAAAATCAACAGAGAAACAAAAAAGCAATACTTCAAACAACAACATTTGTGCTTTAAAAAACATATGAAAGGTCCCGTATTACATGAATTTGAATGATAAAATCTCACAGGTTCTACTAGTCAAGTGCTGGAAGTACTGGAAGTATGTTGTCCAAAATGTAGCCATGATGTTGGAATTTAGACCGTTTAAAAGTGCTTTTAGTCGGCACTCCTGGGAACACACCGTGTTGCGTGTCTGCAGCTTTAATGCTCATGAGCTGTCTTTGTCCACGCCTGTCACAGTCCGACTGAGTGTGTGTCTCTAAGAAGCACTATTGCGCTATTATTCACTTTTTGCACTTTTTGGAATTAATAAATGAATAAAGGATTGCTGTTTTGTGGTCTAGTATTACTTAAAACATATTGAAATATAAATGATATGGAGTATTCTGGTCACCAGGTGGCAGTAATGACACAAAAGATGGAGCTTACATTAGCTTACATGCCATTACCGTAACACTGCATGAAGTCATGAAGTCAGCCGTGACATGTCCCACATGATAGAGTAAAAAAAAAAAGTTCTCCTCCCAGCCGGTGTGGAAGTGGTAAGGTTTTGGTTTTTTAAGTTAAGAAGAAATAAATTCGAGGCTAACTGGTTAGCTCGCTAGCTAGCGGCCCTCTCGAGTCCCTGCAGCATAAGAGTGAATGACAGGAGTGTAAAGGTGACTATAGGGGTGTTATTTCATGTCTACAGGGCTCTAAAAAACTCTTTTTAGAACGTCGCAAACAGGTTTTCTATGCTCTAACTATAAAAATATTCCATTCGTTAACACTGAATCCTATATTGAGGAAATTCATTGAACGTGGTCGCGTCTGGAACCAATTAACCGCTATAAATGTGGGACGGCTGTATTTGAAGTTGTGTAGCAAAGCCTTTACAGCTGGGGGTGGGTCAGAGACGGTATCATTTCCATGAGGCAGAAGACTTTTCCTTCATGACATCATAAAAAGTCGCAACTTCGAAACGGAGCGTCTCACAAGTGGAGCAAACAGTGAGGGAGGTGATGGGTTTTTCTCCCATAAAAGGACACGTATTTCCATGAGAACCTCATTAAAAACTCACTTTTGCATAATAGGGGACCTTTGATATGAAAAAGTTGTTTTTGTAAGGGACTTGTGCGTATTGTCCACGTAAACCGGACGGCTCCGTGGCACAAAAGCATTGAAAACAGACATTTTTAAGAGACAAAAGCAGGCAAATCAAACCAAAAAAAGCAAGGCCATCATCACACGTTATTTCATTAGCCACAGTGACATGAAGACATGAACTCACAGATTGAAAACTTGCTGCTGGAGTCTTTGCCAGGGAACAATTTAACGCCCCGCGACTTAAAATCTACCGATCGCTTCACTGCAGAGGAGAACAAAACAGAGAGAAGAAGAAATAAATCACAACAGACTGGATAAAAAGGTGAGAATCCTAATAAATAAGAAGAAGAATGGAATGGAAAAGATGTGGCGGGGGTTCTTCCGCCTGTTGATGCTGAGAGAGGGAAGAGGAGGCCACGTAAAAAACACTTTTGCATACAACCACACCTGCCAAGGACAACCAGGCAAAAGATGGACGTGGAGGTCTTCCCACTAAAACCTGAGTGGAGCACCAACAAAAGCAGCCTGCATGAAGCAGTGTGATCTCAAGCCCACTCCTCAGCGTTAAACAAATAATGAAAGCTGATGAAATGCTGAAAAATGGCCATCATTAACGCGGTCGACAGGCGTCACTTCAATAACGACCCGGCTAATTTATGGAGTGGCGACAAAGAGCAGATGTGTTAATGGGCTGACATTATTGCAGCGCATTCAAGGAGGCTCACATACATGTGCACTTTCCCGCTATTTAATCACGCATGCTTAATTTGCGAGCCATTCATCAAGACATTTTTTTTATACATAGAAAACACTCATCCCATTCAGGGTCACCAGCCTGCTCTGGGGCAGGGTTCTGATCACCTGTCAATCACACGTGACACAAAACCATTCACAGAACCTTCCATAATAATCATCTCCTTTAGACCGTGGTAGGATGCTCGAGTCCCGAATAGAAGGCACAGAAGGATGCAGGATGACATGAAGAGTCCACAATAAAACTGGAAAAAAGGTGCTAACACAAGTCCACTATGCTTGACATTGAAATATACTGTATGAGTATTAATCAGTAGTAGTAGTAGTAGTAGTAGTAGTAGTAGTAGGAAGCTTGAAAACTGTCTGCTGTTCTAGATCTATGAGTACTAGTTAGTAGTAGGAGTTGTCAGATGCTCCAGTACTGAATAGAACCCAGGAGGAGAGAGGAGGAGAGAGGGAAAACAAGGAGTCTTCACATTAAAGTTAAAAAAAAGGTTCCAACCTTTAACTAGTCCACAACGTCTGCTGTTGCCAATCTATTGCTTTTAACAGCATAGCGACAGGATGCTCGAGTACCGAACAGAACCCACAGCAGGACACAGTCTTCATATTAAAACAGAAAAAGAGGTGCTAAACACTAGTCCACTCTGCCTGCCATTGCAGTCTATGACTATTACTTAGTAGTAGTAGTAGTAGTTGGATGCTCGAGTACCAAAGAGAACCTGCAGAAGGATACAGGGAGAATAAGCAATCCTCATATTAAAACTGAAAAAAAAATAAAGTTGCGAACCACTAGTCCACTATGCCTGCCATTGCAATTGTAAGACTATGAATCGTAGTGTAGTAGTAAGATGCTAGACTACGGAAGAGAACCTACAGAAGGATACAGGGAGAATAAGCAGTTTTTGCATTAAAACTGACCAAAAAAGATGCAAACCACAAGTCCACTAAGCCTGCCATTGCAGTTCCATGACTATAAGTTAGTGGTAGTAGAATGCTCGAGTCCCGAAGAGAACCCACATAAGGATACAGGAAGAATAAGCAATCTTCGCAAAAAAACAAAAAAACAAAACAAAAAAAAAACTACAGTAGTATAATATAATGTAATATAATATGCCATCTTATATATTTATTAATCAATTATTACATTCCAAAAATAAATAAAAATATCAGTTAAAAAGATTATTTTTCTGTAAAAATTGTCTTCATAGTGCTATGTCAAATTTGCAATCATTTCTAAAAAAGTTAGTTAGGTTTAATCACACATTCTTTTTTCTAATATTCAATAATAAAACCATAAAAAGCATTCAGAAACTCCTACAAAAGCCTTGTGTGAATTAAAGTTGTTGCAAAGTTTAATTAGTTAAAAAAAGAATAAAATAGAACTGTTTCTGCGTGTTTACATGATCTGTTGTGTTTCTTTTTCAAGATAATTATTCCAAATCTAATTGTATGATAAAAAATAAGAGAATGAGTCATTAACATTCTCCCTGCTAATTTGTACGTACTGTTTAATGGATGGATGGATGGATGGATGGATGCATGGATGGATGCATGGATGGAATAAATGGCTGCACGTGCGATGCATCAAGCCAATGACGTGGCTGACACGGTGCAAGATTATTTTGACTAATTACAATAAAGCACGAGAATAAATATGTTAGCGTTACGCGTTCATCACCTAGTTGTGATTTGTATCGACGCTAATAAAAAAAAAAAAAAAGGAAAACGGGGTCTGCCTGGGTGACTATAGCGCTATATGAAACGCTGGTTAGCATGCGTGTTAAAAGCAGCGTGAATATGCATCAAAGCTAAACGTCCCCGTGGTGATGCGCTAACTGCTGCAGCGCTAACAACAGATGGAGGGCCAGCTGCATTCAACTCAACCACACTCATCACCTTAAATGCTTTAAAAAAAAAAAACTAACAAAAAAACCATTCAAATAGAGCAGAAGTCTCTTATAGGAACAGACTTTTATGCATATTTGCAAAGAAGCGGGTCTAATATTAGCGAAGTGCTTTTTAAGAATAAATGTAGGTGATTTTTTTTTTTTTTTACTTATTAATAGAACACATTAGAGCAAGCAGACACCCAGGGGCTAAAACTAGGTCCTTTTTATTTTTAGCAAAACTCACATTTTAACACCAAGGAGCTTTTCCTAACGAGTAGGGAGGTTATTTAAGCAGACAGACAAACATGCACTATTTTTCCATGATTTATGAAAGCATGGACAAATGATACATTTTAATACCAGGTAGTGATTGTAACAGGCGGGGTTTGTAGGACAGGGTAGCAGAGAAATGGAGATGATGTGGGACGGTCTTGGTTCAACGTTGCATGGAAGTCGGCACCAGTACCTCTGGTTAGCTGGTTAGGTTAGGTGGCCCCCCTTTTCTAGAAGGGTGACCGGAGGGTGTGTTCCAACTACAGGGGGATCACACTCCTCGGTCTCCCTGGGAAAGTCTCCAGAGTTCTGCCGAGAAGGGTACGGCCATTAGTCAAACCTTAGCTACAGGAGACGCAATGTGTTTTTTCTTGTGGTTGGGGAACACTGGACCAGTTCTACTGGAAGGTGCATGGGAGTTTGCACCACTAGTCCACATGTGCTTTGTGGACTTGGAAAAGACATACAACCGTGTCCCTTGCAGTGTCCTGCTCCGGTAGTACGGGGTAGGTGGCACGCTACTATGTGCCATTCAGCCCTTCTACCGTCGAAGCAGGTTCAAGCCTGTTCCCCGTGAACGCTGGCCTCCGCCACGGCTGCCCTTTATCCATCTTAATAGAAGCCGATAAGTTGAGGGTGTCCAATTTGGGATGATGTGGTCCTGATATCCTCATAAAAATGTGAGCTCCATTGTTTTCTTGGGCTGTTTGCAGCTTAGTGTGAAGCGTCTGGACTCAGCACCTCCAAATCTGACGCCATGGGTCCCAGCTGGGAAAAAGTGGATTGTGCCCTTTAAGTTGGGAGTGAGGTTATGCCCCGGGCGGAGGTACCTTACCTTGAAGTACCTTAGGGTCTTGTTCACAAGTGAGGTAAGGCTGGAGCGTGAGACCAACGGGTGTATGGGTGCAGCGTCTGCAGTGATGCGGTCACTGTACCAGATCGTCATGATGACAAGAGAGCTGAACCGGTTCCTGCCCTCATCCATGCTCATGAGCTTTGGGTCGTGACCGACAGAGCAAGATTGCAGATACAAGCGGCCAAAACGAGTTTCCTCCATAGGGTTCAACCTAAGAGGTAAGGTGAGGAGGTTGGTCATCCGGGAGGGGCTCAGACTAAAGTCACCGTCCCTTCACATCAAGAGGAGCCAGTTGAGGTGACCTGGGCACCCATCTGGTGAGGTGTTCTGGGCATGCCCGGCCCAAAGGAGTTTCCAGGGATTATGTCTCGCAGCTGACCTGGGAACGCCTCAATGCCTCCCAGGTGGAAGAGGAACAGGTGGCTGGAGACCGGGCTTCCCTTGTGAGACTGCTGCCCCCAGGACCCGGACCCGGATAAGCGGGAAAAAATAGAGAGAGAACGGGAAGGTGTTTGCGATGTCATCCAATTTTAGTCTGCTTATGTTGGAGTCGTTGCTTGAAAACAGCAGAACTCTCCAGTCATTTAGGGGGTCTCTGACTCGTGGTTTTGCAGTAGGTCCCGAAAAACATCAGAGTGGTGCTGCCACAGAGAGGATCTTTGACTGAATATAAGCACACACATGAGCAAATGCTACGTTTTTCAGACATATCCCCTCCCCCAAAGGTAGCTTAAACATCCAGTGGTGATGTAAACGTGAGAACTGAGAGTCCTGCATGGCTGTGCTCATGTTTAACAAATGCCTTTCCCAACCAGCAGGGGGCGTCTTGTCTTGGCTGTCAGAGTTGTCGTCCATTTTTTGATGAGCTGTTGTGCGAGCCAAACCAGCAATCAGCACACATGAACTGACCGGCGCACGTTCCTACCCTCTTTTCAGTTTGCAAACAGACGAGCCAGGCGGCAGCGGTGGAATGCACGCGTCCCCAAAATAATATCGAGGGCGCTGAAGGGTTAGTTTGCAGATTTATGAGCTCATATGAACGTCCCCCGGAGGCTTCCTTGTCTTGACTAACGAGGCAAAGCTGCAGATTTATGTCTTGAGAAATAAGTTAATTGCAAAGCACGCACGGTCATGGATGATGCAGACGCTTGATCATGCAAGACGAGAGATGCATTGTACTCTCAGTGAACTCCGTGTACACGATGTACACGCCACGCACACGCCACGCACACGCCACGCACTCCTCAGCATCCAAGATGGCCGCCCCGCCCCCTTCAGGGCATCTCAGACTTGAATCATATTTTCCGTAGCGGCACTCGCCGACTGACTGACTGATGTAGCGGTAGGTTGCCATGGCGGCGGCTGACAAATAGTGCCGTCGCTTGTTCATTAAGAGCCAATCACAGCCCCGCAGACACAGAAAGTCATGAATAGGTAATGTGCAGGGATGACGACCATGATGGAAGCACGGGATTGGTGGCTTTCGCCTTTGGGTAGGAAAACAAATTGCTGGTGCCTAATACACGCACACGCACACGCACACGTTGACATGTATTTACAGACATGCACAAGACGCCTGCCAGGTTACTTCTGCAGGGTTCCCTTCTTTCTTTCTTTATTATCATGTGGAGGAGTAATAGTGCAAGTACAAAAATGAAGACTTGTCACACTATTACAAGAAAATAGTCACGTTTCTCTCAACAAGATAGCTTCAGATAGATCAATATCAATCACACTGAGCTCTTCAGACTTACATTACAGTATTCCATGCCGCTTCTCCTCGCTGATCCGCCCTCTCGTCTGTTCCTGTTGCTGAATTTATTGGTATTTATGTTTCTTCTGTTCTTATTCATTTTCTTGTGTTTTCTTTCTTTTCTTGGGAGAATGAACAGAATAAGGATTTCATTGCGTAGCATAAATGCCTGTTTTACTGCGCATATGACAATAAAACTCTTCAATCTTGAATCTTAGGGTCGCTGGGGTACGCTGGAGCCTATCCCAGACAACTTTAGGCGACAGGGGGGAACACCCTAGACTGGTCGCCAGCCAATGGCAGGGCACATATAGACGACCATTCACACGTATGGACAGTCGGCAATCAAGGAACCTAACATGCATGTGTTTGGCATGTGGGAGGAAACCCACCCACGCACGGGGACAACATGCAAACTCCACACTGAAATGCCCGATGGTGATTGGAACCCTTGTCTTCCCGATCTCCTGACTGTGACTGTGTGGCCCACATGCGGTATGTTTGTACATGACATTATTGAGTCAGCTATGACTGATTCTGGAGGCATTGTTAACATGGTCCCCTTTCAATTCCTGTTGCAGCTGCTGTATTTGTCAGACCACTAACATCTGTGATGTGACATGTTTCTGGGGGCAAAGAGTCAAATAAGAGAAAACGTCTTTCTAGGTATTTCTAGTAAGAGTAATAAAGCACTCATTTTGAACCCCCCAATACTTGGAATGATGGCAACACACTGCAAGCTTTGGGATGGCAAGGACTTGAAGACATGGCCGACATGTTTGTGGAGAGTTCCGTCACCTGCTTCTTCTTCTTCTTCTTTTGCTTGTGCTCCTTCTGTTTCTAGTTCTTTCTTTCTAATTCCTTCTCCAACTCCTCTAGATGATCTTATTCTTCGTCTTCTTCTGCTTTCTTCATCATCTTCTTCCATTGTTTTACTCATCCTTTGTTTCCGTTTCTTCTTTGTCTAATGTTTCTTCTTCCCCGTTTAAGCTTTCTTTCCTCCTTTCTCCATCTTCTATTTGTTTTATTCTTCCTGTTTCTTCTTCTGTTAGTCTTTTACTTCGTCATCTTGTTCTCTCCGTTTCTTCTTCTCCATGTTCTTCTATTTGGTTCTTCTTCTGTTTCTTCTTCTTCATGTTCTTGTATTTGGTTCTTCTTCTGTTTCTTCTTCTTCATGTTCTTGTATTTGGTTCTGTTTCTTCTTCTCCATGTTCTTCTATTTGGTTCTTCTTCTGTTTCTTCTTCTTCATGTTCTTCTATTTGGTTCTTCTTCTGTTTCTTCTTCTTCATGTTCTTGTATTTGGTTCTGTTTCTTCTTCTCCATGTTCTTGTATTTGGTTCTTCTTCTGTTTCTTCTTCTCCATGTTCTTATATTTGGTTCTTCTTCTGTTTCTTCTTCTCCATGTTCTTGTATTTGGTTCTTCTTCTGTTTCTTCTTCTTCATGTTCTTGTATTTGGTTCTTCTTCTGTTTCTTCTTCTTCATGTTCTTGTATTTGGTTCTGTTTCTTCTTCTCCATGTTCTTGTATTTGGTTCTTCTTCTGTTTCTTCTTCTCCATGTTCTTCTATTTGGTTCTTCTTCTGTTTCTTCTTCTTCATGTTCTTCTATTTGGTTCTTCTTCTGTTTCTTCTTCTTCATGTTCTTGTATTTGGTTCTGTTTCTTCTTCTCCATGTTCTTGTATTTGGTTCTTCTTCTGTTTCTTCTTCTCCATGTTCTTGTATTTGGTTCTTCTTCTGTTTCTTCTTCTACATGTTCTTGTATTTGGTTCTTCTTCTGTTTCTTCTTCTCCATGTTCTTGTATTTGGTTCTTCTTCTGTTTCTTCTTCTACATGTTCTTGTATTTGGTTCTGTTTCTTCTTCTTCATGTTCTTGTATTTGGTTCTTCTTCTGTTTCTTCTTCTTCATGTTCTTCTATTTGGTTCTTCTTCTGTTTCTTCTTCAGTCGGTGTCCCCTTCTGTTTCTTCACCATTCATTCTTCACCTCCTTCTACAGAATTAGTTTCTTCTGTTCACCTTCTTCACTTCCTTCTGCTATTTGTTTCTTCTTCATCATCATTATTATGACTGTAGAGGTCCAGCAGTGTTTCACTCTTCATCTTATAGATAAAAGGCAGGTATGAGTTGCACGTACAGTAACTGTCGACTGCACTGTGCATGAACACCAATGATAATGTAGTGTAGCATGTCATTATTTGCTCTTCCTTATCCATGCTATACTTAAGCTCTGGGATATCTGTTGATGTCTGGTAAGAATGAATGCATCCAACAGTAAGGACACAAGCTGACCTATTTTGAGAGAGTTGTATATAAGAAAAGCGTAACGTATTAGTCCTGTGAGCTGTTGACATGTTCCAGCGGCAGCGTTAATGGAATTCATGCTCTTTTCTTCCTTGTACCGCTGGGAAGGAGAGGAAGAGCCGCTCTAAAAGCCACTGGTGCAGACGGCAAATACGATGCATCTTCATACACAAACTATGAATAAAAGATCAAACCTGTGCCATAATTAATCCAAACCTAATAGCTTTTTCCCTCTCTGTTAAACTGCCTCGAGGCCTAACATGCTAACAGGCCAACTTCCAAGCCGAGCGGGAGAAATGATTGCTTTAAAGTGACAATAAGTAACAATTGACCCTGAAGATACTGTAAATGCTTGAAAAGGATGTTTAATGATACGCTGCCTTGTAATAACAACAATGGAGTCAATGTTGCTGTTACTGTGGCGACCACCGAACGCCGATCGGAGAGTTATGTAATACAGGTGGACCTGCCTGGATGCCTCCCTGTCTCATTTGTCTCAACTACTGTCAAACAAAATGAAAAATACAAACAGATGGTGCTTTTGGTTGTTATCTGTAAAATAAATACGTAAAATACATTTTTATAAATAACTCCATATTTTTTCAATCATGTGTGCAATTATGCTGTTTAAATTTAAATTACATTTTAAAAAGGTCATTTATTTCTTACTTTAAATAACATTGACACAAATAAATGAAGATACATAAAAAATATATCAATAAATGAATAAATGCAGCAATTCTTACATGTACATCGCCCAGTATTCATCCATTACACACTTCAATGTCATGAACCCCACCTGAGACAAGCCACGAGCCACGTCGCCTGCTGCAGGCTTCATGCCTCCGTGTCGCATGGGGTGCGTGCGTCAAGGCCGACGGCTGTCTGAATGTGGCGGCTGTTATTCAAAGAGCAGCTGATGACACTAAAGGCCTAATTTACGAGCATACTTTGTTTGCTATACTGCATGTGTGCCGGCTCACACCAAAAACAGCAATATCATCGTTGCGTAAATGCAGAATTTTGCACGGACGTGCACCTAATCAGCCATAAATGCATGCAGAAGTTCATTATAAGCTAGTTAACGACAGCCATGACCACAGTCCACCCCTTTCTGGCCCAATCTGCCTACTTTTTATCTATTCTCTCATTCACCACTTCATCATTTAGGGAGTGGAGGCACAATTAGATGGTAATGCAAGCCAATTGGCTGACCTACTGTGGCTACACATGCGCACACACACGCACACGCACGCACACACACACACACAGAGACAGAGAGTCACGCAAAAAAGAAAAAGTCTGACCATCTAGCTGGCAGCCTGGACAGCCAAAGACTCCCTGGGAGGTCTCGGAGCAGCGTCTTACAAAGCCAAGCAAGCGCCTGCCAAAGCACATTTGTTCATGTGGTCTCTCGGGGACAAATTTGGAATTGTTTTGATGCCGTGGTGACTAAACTAAAATAACCCCGACTATTAGCGTGGCACCGTGGACAGGGTGCGACGGCGAGGTGCGGCTGGACACAAGAAGAGTGCCCAACGTCTAGAATGACTTACGGTGGTTAACAACCGCACCGTTGGGCAAATGACTTGAAAAAAGTCATCAGTTACTGTATAGTTACTAGTTACTTCCCCCAAAAAGTAACTGAATCGAGGCTGAGCTTGCAACTCTGCGTTTTCTTGAGCGTGACCACAAGCTGTTTAGCTTCCTGTCTGCCTTCACCTGCCTTCATTCAAGGCAGCCACAAGGCATCAAAAGGCCGCAGGATTATTACCTGCCGTCTTCGCCAGACGTTTGCGTACCTAATCAAGTGTCCCGTGAGCTTATTGCGCCTCGTAAATAAACCATTAACATAAACTAATCACACGTTCGGGAGGTTTTCGGATGTGGCGGATGACTGACAGCTGACGGCGGAAACCAGTCCGTCAGACAGCAGCCCGATCAATCTGGAGCTCGTTAGGAAGTCCGCTTAATTCACCCAGCACCTTCTCCGACCGATTCATTAACCGGCCTCAGTAACCTTTTCAAACCGATTATGGATCCATCAGGATCAATTAAATCATCCCGGGGGGTGGGGGCCTGGTCAGTTAGTCATCCAATCAGAAAGTAAACATGATGACGATAATAAAATAAAAATAATAAAAACAATAATAAAACAATGTTTTTCGATCATCATCCTTCGCAATGGTGAAGTATTGCATTTTGATCTTTTTGGTTTTGTTTGGCTCGAAAATCCATGCATGGCTTCAAATTGATTAAAGAGTGACACGTGACAAGTTAGCCATGATGATTAAAATGATTAAAAGTCGATATGAAAGTGATTGAATTAGTTTCAGTGTCAGTTTCAACCATCTGGGCACAAATGAGCATTAAAAAACAAACAAAAAAACCAAAACAAGCTATGAAATAAATCATACAAGTCGCACCGAATCTTCAGTTCCATCTTGGCCGCCAACAAAACAACATCAAAGAAACATCAAAGAAAGATTTATGACGTTTTATCCACAGCATTGACGCACTGCTTGTATGACTTTAATAAAAAAAAGGCTCACCTTTGAAGATTGGATTGGATTTCATAGTACAGTAATAGCATCTCCCCCCCCACCATCAAATGCCACAGGTGTGCATCTACCTCCGTATGAAATAAAAACAGCCGTTTTGACCTTCCAGCTGCGCGAAAGTGAGTGGACAGCAGGCCTCAAGCACACGTCATTCCCAAACACAAATACTCAAGGGCAAAGTGTCAATTCTTCAAATGCTCGGTGCACTTTGGCGTGAGGATGCGTGGCGACAGAACGAATGTTTGGCACACAGCATGTGAAAACTGAATGGTGGGACACAAAAAAAGCAGCAAGAGCAGCAGAAAGAAGCTCGCCAGGGAGCTAAACAGAGCGATGTCGTGGAAATAAAAATAGTAACACGCCGTAAAAGCAGTTGATCAACTGTACAAGGGAAGTGGAACCATTCATTTGTTTGCAAGTTAACAAGGAAGTGGCTAGCTAGCATAACAGCGGACAAACAAGATTTTTTTTCACTTTTTTGAAGAAAGTATTTCTTTTAGGCTGCTGGAGTGACGATGGATCCATTTATCCATTTCTGGAATTTAAAAAATACAGTTGCTTGTTGAACGTTACCGTCCGTAAACCAGGAAGTAGCTAACTAGCAAATGAACAAAACCCAACAAATAAACATTAATATGGCTCTCTCACTTTTTATTTAGTTTTTTTTTGGAGTTTAGGTCAGCAAGGAACCATTTATGCCACCTGAGAATTAAAAAAAAAGATGGTGCAGTTTCATCGTTTAACATCATCATCATCCGCAAACTCAGGACGTGGCTAGCTGGCATACGAACAAACACAATTAATACAAATGTTTTACAAATACACTTTTTCTTTTTTTCTACTTTTGGGGAGACATTTATTTATATTTTTGAGGTTTAGGTCACGGAATGGAATGGGATATGGAATAATTGATGCCACCCTAGAATAAAAAAACTGCAGTTCCATCATATAACGTTATTCTGTGGCAACAAAGTAGCTAGCTTGCGTATGAACGGACAAACTCACACCAATATAGCATCAAAATGATTTTTTGTCAACGTTTGTTGCATAATGTTGTGTTTCTTTTTGCCGTTTGAGCCTCAACTGAACTATTTATGGCATCCTAGCATTAAAAAGACTTTCAGCTCCGTCGTTTAACGTTATTCCGTGACAACAAGCAATGGGCAACAAACGCCAATGCAGCAGTCCACAACATTTTTGTTCATCTTTTTTTTTCCTTTTGAGTCACAAAAAAACAAAAGAGAAAGAAAACAAGGAGAAAGCGTAAAGAAATAGCGTAATGTTTGTGAAGACTTGCGTAAATAATTCCTGGCTGCCCTCTGTTGGCCACTTGCAGGTAATGCAGGCACTTGTCCACTTCCTTGATAAGCCTGTGATAGTGTTTCAGTGTGGTACATTTCCGCTGGCACACTCACCTTGATAATGAGCGCTGAATCCACGGTAGCGGTGGTTGTTGTCGGTGACGAAATGCAACCTCAGCCAGTTCTTGTTGCTGACGACGGGCGAGGGCACGTTACTGCCCGACAACCTGCGACACACGACACCAGGTGCATTCATAAGTGATGCGGCAAAACACACGATGGCAGCATAACAACAACCCTCACAAATGGATGAAAGGTTCCTGCCGTCCACCGGACGGTATGAGCAGCACAGCTCTCCTGCTGTGAGAGAGGGATAATCATTACGATGATTCTAATATATGCTTAGAGGGTCTCAATGGCGCTTAATGAAGTAGGAGATGATCGTTCTTTTTCTTGCACAGATTTCCCCTGCTGCTTGCATGAGGAGGACTTGACCCAGCAGTTCTCACTGCAGGGCCGTAGTTCCAGTCCAGGTAACACTAGACGCAATTATGGCTTCCCTTTCATCGAATGAACACAGGGAACGGCCATTTTTAGGACACATAACATGCTTCAATATTATTTCCACACAGTGATGCACCATGCTAACACAATCACAGACTTGCACAGTGGTACTATACATCATGTACACAACACCAACGCTTGCAAAAATTGCCAAATAAGAACACACACACACACACACAACTATTGGCCATTGGCTGGCCACCCGTCCAGGGTGTCAGCTGGGATAGGCTCCAGCATACCCCCACCACCTAATTAGGATAAGCAGCATAGAAAACGGACGGATGGATAGAACATCTTAGCCCCAAAATTTAGCATTTCTCGCACACATTTCTGCACAACGACTGGCTTGCATTGGATTGTTCACCAGCACAGACCAGAAAACTGCGTTGTGAAAGCTGCTAATGTTGCAGAAAACCCCCAAAAGCATATATTTCATTTTGAGTTAATTGTGTTATTTGTGCTAAACGAAAGGACCGTTCCCTTGATTTGAACTAATAGCACGCTTTAGCGAGCATCCACGCTGCTTCAGTGTGTTAAACTTTATGCTCATCCTTTTTATGCGCCGGCAGTAAAGCATTACGGCAGCAAATTTATAATAAAAAAAAAAAAAAAAGGAAGGAAAAAGGACGAGCGAGGACTCCCGTGTGATGGATGAACTTCCCGGCGTGTTGCAGATGAGCAACATCCCACACCAGCCGCCGCAATCATTGTGACACTTCACCAACAAATGCACTTTATATTCAAATAAGTCCTCATCTCTTCATATATCTTTTTTTCCCCTGCGGACTTCCTGGCCGGGGAAGCTCCCGTGATCCGTCTGTCCGCTGGCGTTCGTCATGTTTACGGCGCTTCAGTCACTCCTGGTGGTGGCGTCATTACCCAGAGTGCCTCATTAAAGGCAACATGCGTGTGGCATATATTAAAGCATAAATCTATACAGGCCAGTGTGTGTGTGCGTGTGTGTGTGTGTGTGTGTGTGTGAACAGCGATGGCATGACATTATAATCAGGGTAGAGAAAGCAGCCCGCTAGTGGACGAAGGTCAGCGGTGAGCATCTCCTGCAGTGGAAAATCTCCATTCAGATGGAAGGAGGCTAACTTAAGCTTCTAATTTGAATCATGACTTGGAGTGCATGAGAAAGCAGAAGAAATGAGGTTGTTGATATTATGAACAAGTACTTTACACAACACAGCAGCAACAGAAGTGATGTTGTAACTCGAGATGCACCAGGTCCTCATTTCCATACGAGCGATATGACCCCCACAACCGATCTTTTATATCTACTTTTTAAATTTAGGTTTACCTGTAGTTTGTGCACACCTGGGCGTAGGAAGGACTGGAACTAATTAGGATTGGACCAACTGTACCTAATCAACTATCATGACGCTACCACAGCACGAGTATCAGGAGAACCCGAGCATAGAGCGGGACCCAGCAAGGTGCGCTGTATTCGGGCACACGACGCCGGTGTGCCGCCACGGACAACCCTGGCAAACATTTTGCACTTTTCAAATGCCGCGGCACTGGCATTCCAGGTGGCTGATAAGGTTTTTTGTGTGCCAGGTGGGTTTTTTCCCCTCGTTGCGGAGCATTTGGCACGTATAATGTCTTCCCTGAAAGTGAATGTATGTGGGGTGTTTCTCGGACGTATCGCTATGACGTCATCATTCCCTCATACCGTGCACCCCTGGTTGTAAAAGTAGTAAGGAGCAAATTGTGCGGCACCCGTGATTTCAGCAGGAACCATTTGAAGCGCAAGCAGAGGTAGACAAAGCTGCTGCAAGATGAGCATGCTAGTTTGCTCTCGTCTTTTGTGAATATCTTCAAAGTATGGGAGCACCACGCATCATCCGGCCTTCCATAATGTGCGACGAGTCCAAAGTGCTTTGAAAGCAGACGCTGTGCCTCAGGAGAACACGTCGCTGTGTCGTCGTGGACTGGAGCCACCGACGTGGATTCATGATTTAATAATGCTTTCGTCCACCTGGCAGGAATGCAGAAGACTTGGCGGAGGCTGGCTGCTGCAAGCCAGGTTGGAGAGATTCTCTTCAAGAGAATTCAGGAAGGGGACCCACTTCTCCCTTTAACTGTTATTCTGATTTCATACCGCATGTCGGAAAGATCCTCTATAATGACAGGAGCGCCCTGCTGGCTTTTTTAAACAGTCACTGCAACAACGTTACTCAACGTTCCTGCAAATGACAGCAACACACTGCTGTTTTTAAGGACCTACTGCAACAACTTCAGTCAAAGATCCTCCACACGAGAGCGACGCTCTGTACTGTACTGCAAAAATGCTCATCAAAGATCCTCTAAAAGACAGAATTGCACCTCTGTTTTTAAAGGACCTACTGCAAAAATGCTAGTCAAAGATCCTCTACATGACAGGTGAGTTCTGCTATTTTTCAGCATGCACTTCAAAAATGCTGATCAAAGATCTGCGATATGACAGGAGCACTCTGCAATTTTTAGGAATCTAATGGAAATATGCTTGTCAAAGATCTTCTACATGACAGGAACACTGCTGTTTTTAAGGACCTACTGCAAAAACTTTAGTCGAAGATTCTCCACATGACAGCAAGGCTCTGTACTGTACTGCAAACATGCTCACCATAGATCCTCTATACGACAGGAGCACTCTTTTTTAAAAGGACCTACTGCAAAAACACTAGTCAAGTCAGGAGTGCTGTTTTTCTTTATTCACTGCACTTATGTTTGTCAAAGATCCTCTACATGACAGAAACTCTGCTGTTTATTAAGGACCTACTACAAAAATGTGATACAAAGATTCTCTATGTAACAAGAGTGTTCAGCTATTTTAAGGGATGTACTGCAAAAATGCCCATCAAAGATCATCTATTCGACAGGATAGCTGTTCCGTTAAGAACCTACTGGAAAAATGCTAGCCAAAGATCCTCTGGAAGGCAAGAGTTCTCCAACTACCGTAAACATGTGTCAAAGATCCCCTAAATGACAGGAGCTCTCTGTACTGAACTGCAAACATGTTCATCAAAGATCCTCTATAAAACAGGAACACTCTCTAGTTTTGAAGGACTTACTGTGAACACCCTAGTCAAAGATCCTCTACATATGACAGGGGTGCTCTGCAATGTACTGCAAAAATGCTCCTCAAAGATCATCTATATGCCAGGAGCACTGAGCACTCTGCTGTTTTTTAGGACCTGCTGCACCCGAGTCAAAGATCTGACAAGATATGACAAGAGCGGCCGCTCTTTTTAAGGACGTACTTCCAGAGCATTTGTCAAAGACCTTCTATGTGCGACAGGAGCGCTCTGCACTGCACTGCAAAGATGCTCGTCAAAGATGCTCTATATGACAGGAGTGCTCTGCTATTTTTAGGAACGTGCTGCAAAATCATTAGTGAAAAGGAGTGCTCGACTGCGTTTAAGGACCTACTGCAAACACTCTAGTCAAAGATCCTCTACAAGGCAGGAGAGCTCTTGTGGGTGACTCCCACTCCCACAGTTTTCCTTGTGCCATCGCTTCATAACGCTGCATGAGAGACTTGCACTGCATTAAGTGCATGTGTGTGAGCGCTCATTAGACAGTAGGGGAATGCTATCTAATCAGCCAATCTGTCTTAATAGGCTCTTCTAATTAAGACAGGTGGGAACTGCCACACATGTACACGCACGCACGCACGCACGCACGCACGCACGCAGATCACACACAGCCATCCAGATATACACACAGAGTACAAGAGTGTTGCTGGGCTGATGTAGTCTGGGTGGAACTATCATCAATCAGTTTGCAGCAGACAGCAGACTGCGTGTGTGTGTGTGTGTGTGTGTGTGTGTGTGTGTGTGTGTGTATGCCACTCTCCATCAATCTCAAGTGGGCAGAGGGTAATCAGTGCTCACAACAGGACCCTGCTACCTCCCCCCACCTCTCCCCCTTTATCTCATCTAAATGTGTCTCCTCCTCCCGTCTCACCTTTGCCAACACAGCGAGACAGCGACGTAAAACACAACAAGTGTGTATCCGCCGCCGCCAGCACACACGCACATAAAAAAACGCAACCTGAGTGCGTTGTAACCCGCGCGACGTCGAGCGTATACATAAAACACCACGAGTGTGCTTTACCCGCAACGACACGGGCATAAAACACAACAACACATGTGATTATAAAGCTGTGTGACAACGCAGCCGCGCAAGTGGGTCTGCACGTGCGCATGTGTCGTGGCACGGATACGGCCCATAGGTAGCCATGGGTGGAGTAAACCGGCAAGGATTTAGCAGCACTTCCGACAAAAACACAGCACACGTCGTAGAAAACTCACATCTTTGCTGGAGAAGCTGATGAAATATGAGTCTCTGAGATTTTAAAGTCACGTTTAACGGATTACGATCTGGCAACTTTCAGTTTGGTAACGCAATTCAGTAATTAATAAACGGCCGCTGCTTAGGGGTAGACTATGTGTGCTCTATTATGAGGCCAAACACATTGACATACTGTACAAGTGATATGTAGCATTCTGGTCACTAGGGGGCAGTAATGACACAAAACACTGAGACGTTACCTTACGTGACATTACCTTAACACTGCATGAAGTCAAGCATGGCATGTATGACATGACAGACTGAAAATAAGCTCTTCTCCCATTCTGTGTGGAAGTGGTACATTTTTGGGCTTTTAAAGTTTAAAAGAAATACATTTGAGGCTAACTGGTTAGCTCGCAAGGGTAAGCGATATAGAAAATGGATGGATGGATGCTCGCACCCATCTTCCCAGTCCCTGCAGCATAAGAGTTGTGCAATGTGGCGTAAGCAATGAACAATAGGCGTGCCAAGGTGACTATTGGAGTGCATGTGTGGTCTAAATAAACAGAAGGACAAAGAAAAGCAACACGTGGACATTCTTATCACTCACTACTTCAACTCTTACTGCATTTACGTCTGCTGGGAATTCCCAGAAAATACAGCTACACTCAAAAAATGTGAATTCAATTTAAATGGCGTGGTGTCCTTAAAGGCAACGCGTCTTGGCTCGTAATAACACGGCTCGAGTGTGACTCGTGTTAGGTGAGTAGACTTTCACACGTGTGGCATCTTCTAGCTGGATTGACATTTTCAGTTGGTTTGGAGCTGTTAATACACACAAGTATGCTGTGTGTACTCCTGTCCTGTCTTATCTTTCACTAAAATGCAGTAAAAATGGGCATATTCACGCATATTTTATAGTTGCAAATGGTGATTAATCATGATGAATTACTTTGAATTTTCATGTCTAGAGGCTCTCATCATGTTAAAAGCCGTGTTTGGAAAGTCGTAAACAGGTTGTCTATGCTCCAACTACAACAGTGTTCCGTTTATTAACATTGAAGGCGATATCGCAGTCGGGTGTTGAACCAGCTAACCGCGATAAACGAGGGATGACTCAGGAATTGACTTTTATTTCGTATACATTCATTTTTTCATATTCAGACGAGAGAGACGGGAGAGTTTTCTGTGCCGCTTCTCAGTCGTTGCAGCTCATTGAAATCCGCAAAGGCTGCATGGAGGCAACTCCTGAAGACATTACACCTTATATCTAAAAGGCGTCTTCAGTTCTACATGTTGACGTGTGGAGTCTCCCCATTGACGTCCCTGGTGGGTGTGTCCCCCGGGGGCCGTCACAATAGGGTTGATGTCGGGCATGTCTGGTGAAAGGCGGTTCGCCTGCCTTGGTGGAAAAACAACTGGTGAGTGGCCACTGTGCCTGTGGAATGAGACGATATTTGGGGTTGAGATATTACAACACTGTTGTAAGCCGACGATGGGCGCAGACCTCCTCCTCTGTTTGGAGAGGGCATGTTGTGCACAACATAGCAACAAAGCCGTAGCATCTCTTCCCCCAAAGATTGTCTCATTCCACGGTAAATGTGGCCAGTGAGAGGCTGGCAGGCCGCAACTTGTGGCCACCCCCAGGGGACACACCCAGCAGGGACAGAAATAGGCAGACGCCACACTTAAACACGTCGAACTAAAAGAAGCTTTTGGATTAACGGTTTGAAACGTCGTCAACAAACAAGAAGAAAATGTGATTTGGAAGAGTAAGTTTTGTAGTTCTGGCAGGAGGGGGGCGAGATGCTAATATGTTCCTAAGATCTAATTCCAGGCCATCAGAACGGGCCCCTCGCCACCCCGCCAACAACAGTCTAATAACTGCGCCGTGATTACATCCAAACTGGCTACAGCAATGGCTGATCAATAGCATCATTTGCCAACAATCGATGAGCAGCGGGGGGCTGCAAAATATTGTTTTGGCGGAACCATTCGAAGGCACAAAAGGAACAAGCGAAAGAGTGAAGAGAGCGGCTTCTAAAAGGCACACAGACATCATTTGCTGCGTTAAAAACACCAAACAAAGCGGGCATGTCCTGCTTGCAGCAACGCGTGTGACATTCAGCGGTCTTGTGTGTGGGTTCCAGCCATAAAGCATGGAAGCACGTGCTGCCGTCACGTCATGAATCTTCTCTGTGGCCGTCGTCCCCGCACGCGCCACAATTAGCTGATGTTTGTCCTTTGCCTTGTTGTGTCCCTGGGAAAAGTGCTGAGGCCTCATGTTGATGAACTGTTCATTCGTTCGTTCGGTTATGAGTTGCTTAATTTATTGGTAGTAATGTTTCTTCTGTTCTTATTCATTTTCTTGTGTTCTTTCTTGGGAGAATGAACAGAACAAGAATTTCATTGCGTAGCAGAACACCTGTTTTACTGTGCAAATAACAATAAAACTCTTGAATCTTGACTCTTGAATGAAGCGTGGTTGCATTCCCCATCAGGCATCTGCGTGAACGCCTCACACCATGCTGGCGAGGGAGGAAACAGCGCCATGCTGGATGTTCCGACGCTGGCAGCCACAACATGAAGACCATCGAGATGACTTTGGGGCAGATTCCCTCATTTCGAGCAAAGTCGGCAAAGGTCCGATTATCTGACGTCACTAAAATCACCTTGACCAATTATTTGTGATGTGAGATTTTTTTCCCCCAATTTGCTCCAAAAACGTAAACGTTAACGTTCGGTATTTGTGATGGAAAATCCCGATGTGTGAAATCAACACGGAGGACAGCCGAGCCTGGGACTGCGTTATTGTCACATGGTCACATGGTCACATGGAACGCAACCATAGACAATCCGGAAGCAACCTGACCAAAGAAGCAAACAAACAAATGTAGTAGCGACCAGTTAGCACCACCGGCTAATGTCTATTTAGTGAGTCACACAAGCCCTACTACAAAAACAACAAAAAAGCAAAAACCATATATCCCCTATGTGACAGGAGAGCTTTGCTGTTTTTGAGCACCTACTGCAAAAACACTGGTCAAAGATTCTCTATGTGACAGGAGCACACTGCTGTTTTTAAGCATCTCCTGCAAAACTGCTAGTCAAAGATCCTCTATGTGACAGGAACACTGCTGTTTTTAAGCATCTTCTGCCAATACGCTAGTCAAACATCCTCTACAGTATGTGACAGGAACACTGCTGTTTTTAAGCATCTTCTGCCAATACGCTAGTCAAAGATCCTCTATGTCACGGGATCACACTGTTGTTTTTAAGCATCTTCTGCCAATACGCTAGTCAAAGATCCTCTATGTGCCAGGATCACACTGCTGTTTTTAAGCATCTTCTGCCAATACGCTAGTCAAAGATCCTCTATGTGCCAGGATCACACTGTTGTTTTTAAGCATCTTCTGCCAATACGCTAGTCAAAGATCCTCTATGTGACAGGAACACTGCTGTTTTTAAGCATCTTCTGCCAATACGCTAGTCAAAGATCCTCTATGTGCCAGGATCACACTGTTGTTTTTAAGCATCTTCTGCCAATACGCTAGTCAAAGATCCTCTATGTGACAGGAACACTGCTGTTTTTAAGCATCTTCAGCAAATACATACAAAATTACAAATGTCATGACAAATATTCTTCTCCATTATAAATCCTTTTTTGTTTTTAACTCAAACCTTTTATTGTTGCTGTTGCAGGATTTCTCCAAACTGGGTCACTTTCCCGATTCGCTCGCAAATTAGGCCTTAAGTGCTTGTTTACCGATTTCCACTGGCAATTTGCGCAAGACAAGAAAATAAAAAGAATGCTAATTGCTAAAAAATGCTAATTTTACCAGCGGCGATTAACAAGCAGCTAACGGCCGCCCGCGCTAATAACGCAAATTTGTTAGGTGTTTATCAGACAACAGCAGTAGGAGTGCAAAGACGGCCTGTTTCCATGCAGGCACTTGATGAGGCGTCCTCATCAGTATGCAGGAAGGGGTCCTGATGCCTGCCAGGAGTATATCAATATGAGCTAAGTGCCTGTAATCCTAGCCCAACATTACACACATACACACAAATGCAAGTGTTGCATTTTTGTTGTTGTTTCACAATCAGTCGCCCTTGAAAGAAGGTCCCGTTTATCTGCTATCTGTCTCGTCAAGCGGCACAGGCGTCCAGGAAGTAGCCCGCTGTCTAGCGATCTCATACTTGACAGCCCGTCACCTCGTCACCTCGCCTCTGATGCCGCCGCCTGCGCATGTTGGACGCCTGTCTTTCGTCTTTCTAAAAGGATTTGTTATTAGAACTGGTAGAAATGAGCTATGACAGCTTGGGAGCCGAAGTTAAAAGTCCTTTCATGATGCATCAGTAGGCGTGTTGCCGGGTACTCCAGTCGGACTGACAGGCACCGGCCACAATATTAGGTACACCTACACAAGCTCATGGATATCACGTGAGCAAGAATCCAGGCGACACGCATACCACAGGTGGTGCAGCACTCCACCAAGAACCAACTGTTGGTCACTTTATTCCGCCTTACCCAACAAGCAACACATAAACAAACATGACAGTAACATTACTGACACCTAGTGGCCGGTGTAGAATACTACATATATTCAACATCTTCGTGCTCTGAATGCCATAGATTTCAATTTTAGTTTATTTCAGCCATTTTTATGCTTGAACATTTTTTTATTTTGGCAAAAATAAGCTTAAATGAGTCCTCTGGACTCCGTGGAGGAAGTGGGGGAGAGAAGGATGTTGGCTAAGCTGACATCCATCATGGACAACACCTCTCACCCGCTACATGACACTGTGGGTTCCCTTAGCAGCTCCTTCAGCAGCAGACTGGTACACCCACGGTGTAAGAAGGAGAGGTTCCGCAGGTCCTTCATACCGACCGCTGTCAGGCTCTACAACACCTGCACCACCTGAACCATGTTGTAGTCACTATGTATTCTTTACTTGCGTATCTTGCTTGCTGCTGTAACAAGTCAATTTCCCTGCTGTGGGATTAATAAAGTACAATACAATACAATACAATAAATATGCATATTATTTTAAGATAATAATAGGACACATTCAACCATGAAGCATTTATTGGTTGATGTATTTAAAAAAATGTGATAGACTGAAGCTGCAAAATTTGAAGAGCAAAGTGGTGAGGGATGACTGTCATGCTAATAATGCTAACATTCCTAATAACATAGCATAGCGTAGCATAGCATAACATAGCGTAACGTAACCGGGCGAAAGGTAACCCAACGTGACGAAGCGTAGCGTAAACCATAATAGCATAGCTGTATTTACATTCTGCATCGTTTCATCCAGAGAATGATCAATTCTGTTGCTTGTGCGGACTTTATTGTTGATGAGGCAAAGAGGGAGTGCAGTACTTGGCAAAAACCACCAGAGGCGCTGTTGACAGAGGCTCAACTAGTTTGCAGTCTAATGTGTCCATGTGGTACATGTGGTACATGTGGTACATGTGGTACATGTGGTACATGTACTGTAGTGAGTATTTCAATGTTTCATCACAAGTCCACAAATGCTCAAGGACGTATGGACAAGTAGTTGCTAAGGACGTATGGACAAGTAGTTGCTAAGCAAGTCATACAATTTTCCTCCAATCTTGCTCGAATTTGACACACATGTTCTTGTCAGTCCCCTAAAGGTGTGTACCAAATTTTGTGGTAATTCAGCTATGCACCCTGAAGTTACAGTGGGTGTTTTGTGGAGCTCTGCAAGAAATTTCAAGTCAATCCGACCTACGGGGTTTAATAACAGCACCGCCTTGTGTTGTATTTGCTGGAAAAATAATAGCACAGTCAACACAGCAGGGGTGCATGTTCTGGCACATTTTCACCCTTTTGTGCACAACGGTTGAGGAGTAGAAGCGTTACACCACGGTGTGTCACGTGGCTGCATCACGCAACCAAAAGATTGGAAGCAGGTGCAAAAGTACCAAATGCTGTGGAGTGAGCGTTTGTCATCATTTGTTGGCGCAGCAGCTTTTAGTGGTGTTTATAAAAGCTAGGTCCGCATTGGAAAACACACCAGTCAATGCGGCGTCTCTTGGGAATCCATTAGCGGCGCGCTCTACTGGCCAAATGATTGTAAACACACGCTATTTCCCTGCGGAGAGGCCGACCCACGACCTTCACATTTACCAAATCCACCTTCTCGTTGCCCGGGAAGTGAAATTGGGATGTACAAGACTATTACGTAGTAATGTCCGAGGGGAGAAGGGATGAATGCAGGGAGGAGTAAGGGCTAAGATTCTGGAAGGGCCGTGAGAGCAGAATTAAGGACCACTGGGGCGGCAAAGCACCTCCGCTTGAAGGAAACGTGTCGAACACGAGCATGAGAATACTGCAATTACGTTACAAGCGTGGAAGCAATTAAGTGTTAATCCGCCGCCGCTTGACTTCAACACAGGTTCTGCACAGGATTAAAATTAGCCACCAAAAAGGCTAGCTGTTGGGAGACATGAAACCACCCCCCCGCCTGCAACATTCTACCATCCGCTACGAGTCTTTTTTTTTTAACAGCTGTGTAAACATGAAAGCAGACAACATTTGCATTCTCTAAGGAGGCCCTGACGTGCTGCCCAAAGGCTAACAATGCAAATAAACGCACATTATGCACAACGGCGCGGAGACGCCGGTAAATCGGCCTCTGACGCGCAGCGAGATGCCGCTTAATCAAATTGCAAGTAAGAGAAAAATCAAAGCAAGGTGTGTAATTAGATGACAGAATGCTAATCAGATTAGCGTGCTTGTGCAAAACAAAATGCACCGAGGAGACGCAAAATGCAACAAAATAGGTCACAACTTTTCTTGCTCGGATTTGATCTTTGCGCTTTTTCCGTTCCAAATAAGAATATAGCGATGTTTGAAGGACTCGTTAGGGACACGGCGCTATCAAACATGTTTACGTCGCTTGTTTGGCCACATTCTTCCAACAGTGCATCGTCATGTTCGACAGGAGAATCATCAAGTGGAGATACACGACGTTTCGTAGGACAATCAACATTGTTAGATTTTTTTATTTTATTGATATTAGACGTGAACTTGTTTGGCAAGAAAAAAGGCTGTACCTGTATATCTGTACAGTATACCTCCATGCCTGTACAGTTACTCAATAGAAAATAATCATATCAAAAGAAAATAAACATGGCTGATGGCCAGTTTGACCTGGAAACCACAGTAGGCACTCCTGCACAAGCGAGTGAAAAGCACGTACGCATGAACTCAGACTACAAACATAACACGCACACAAAAGGCTACAGTAACATTACTGACACCTAGTGACCAGTGCAGAATACTACATAGCATCAACGTCTTCTGAATGCCTTAAATTTGTATTTTAGTTCATTTAGCCATTTTTATCCTTGAAAAGGCTGAATTCAGCCAACAAATATGTAACATTTCCTTAAACATGCATAATTTTCAGACCAACAATAGGATGTATTCAACCATGAAACAGCATGATTTATTCATTCATATATTTTGGAAAAAACAGGATGGAGTGGCGAGGGACGACTGTAATGCTAATAATGCCAGCAATCCCAATAACATAGCATAGCATAGCATAGCATAGCATTACGTAGCATAGCATAGCGTAATGTAGCATAGCGTAGTATAAAGCATAGTTCTATTTTAATTACACATCGTTACACCAAGACAACGGTCAGTTCTGTTGTTTGTCTGGACTTTAGTGTTGATGAATCACGTCTACAAGGAATTAAGGCGAAGGGGGGGTGCAGTACTTGGCAAACGCCGCCGGAGGTGCTGCTGATTGAGTCTCAATGAGGAACATGTGTGAACACACCAGTTTGACCCGGAAACTGATTATTTTTGCAAGTTACCTCGTTAAAAAAAACACGATTAAAAACAACTTTGCAAAATATTTCACGGTTATATTTTTTATAACAAATTCTAAAATATCTGTGCTCATTACCTTTTTGTTTGTTTTTTGTTAGCAAAACAGCAATGATAATAGTGATATAATAAGGATGGGAGGTAGGATTGAATAAGATCTGCTTCCTCCGACTCCTTTTCGGACATGTGGAAGTGTGAAGTGCAACATGAAGAACTCATGTCAAGTGTAAGCGTGTCTGAAAGAAATTCAACCACAGCCATGAAAAGTAAGACCCAAGTCATTTACTGACTTCATGTTCATGTACTAACAGTGGCCATGAACTTATTTTTACACTTACAATAAAGTATGTCACAGATAAGCAGCCGTGACACTGCCGACCTGACCACGTTCTTCCCACACTGCTTTGGACGGGTCAGTCTTTAAAACGTCCATGTAGTCATACGTCACACTGCAATCTCATCATCTAGTCCCCCCCCCAGATTGTAAGGCAATGAGCATCACTCACCAAATGGTCGGTGGTTCGGACCCCTCCACCTCCAGGTAGTCGTACTTCTCCTCGGTGTGGAAGTCTGTAAAGACGACAGAGATGGTGTCTCCGGGTTCGGCCAATAGGATCCAAGTACAGTCGGCCTGGTTACCATAGTTGCCGGGGTAACCGGGACTGGTCACCACCCCACTGCCGCCCCTCACAGTGCCCCCACATGTGTCCTCAGCTGTCAATCAAATCAGAGTGACAAATAGAAAAACCTGGGTTAGGGAGAGGAGGAGGGACTGAGGGGCGGACTTTTTTGGTTTTGTTTTTTGACAATCAATTAGTAAAAATGTATGTCAAGTACGAGGTGTACTGGAAAACGTATTCCCAGTACACACGGCAGGTGAGCCAGCCCAACACCCTGCCTTCTCTCTCCCGATATCAGCTGACTTGGCTTTAGTTTTACTGAGAAAAAACACACTTGAATGTTGTTCAATCCCAAATTGGCTCGTCTACACAATCAGAGAGGGTGAGGCTGCAGTTCCTGCGGTCGACACCAAAGGGGCCGCCGTCCTCGCCTCCAATCACCAGTTTTGTTGTCTTTTTGTCCAATTGGCAGTGAGACCAGGACTGATCGCATAACAGATAAAGACACATGGATTGCGCTGTGCACACGGCATAAATTATAAACATATAATTTATACGCAGAGGAGGGGGACACATTGGACCACATTGGACCTTTTGTGCGTCACTGGGACATCGGTTGCATGATGTCCAATGTGTTGAAAAGGATGCCCCAGTGAGCAAAGATGCAATGTAGAAACCACGTTTGTAGGTGGACATAAAGGAGGCCATGGTGGTCCACGACGCACGCTTCGCACACACAAAATGACTGCACTTGGACTCTTTTTGGGGAATAAAACGTTAAAATGAACGCTGAAAAAGTGCATCATGAGACTTTGGACAAGTGCGCACACGCCAGGCTGCCTTTGGGGGTGGAGCATGTGCACATGACAAGGGCAAGGGGGGGTGGGGACAGAGCCAGACTCCACCCACACACTTTGGAGGCTGACTGTGCCCCCCCCCTCCACACACACATAAAGACCCACAGACAAAAAACGAATCAAGAGGACAACAAAACACAAAGCGATCACAGACTCCAGACAGGAAATTACAGCCCAAATAGCGCGGCTCGAGACAGGAATAGAACCAGGATCACGGGGTAGGGAGGGAGGGCAGGCAGGCGGAAACGGAAGCGAGACGCAGGATGAAACAAAACAGAAGCGAGTGCCAAAGTCCAATCTATAAATACGTTAAATGATGTGGGAAAAAGCGTTCATGTTGTACGCGTGTTGAGAGCACTAAGACATTTAGGGCACAAGCGCACAGTCACACCATACACCCACTTGCAAGCTGTTCATTTCAGACAATCTACACTGCTGGAAAGCTGTACACCGACTACTCTAAAGTATTACATTTCTCTCGTATTCACGCCATGTGTCATGTGAGGGGTGTACTCACTTTTGTTAGTTTGTGTGATTCTTTTAAAGGAAAACTGCACTTTTTGGGGGACGGCCACAATCCTTATGTGAGACGTAAACACGCCCACTTCTCCGTGCGTTTTAAAGATATAAAAAGGATCAAAAGAGGCGGGTAGTTCATGCATGTAATGGGACATTATTTACATTATTCCCCGAGAAAGCCTGCTTTTAAAACACCCCAACAAGGTTTTCTGCTTGTCTGTCCGTGCTTGTACTGTAGTGACAGGCACATCCATCACAACATGAACACTTACACTATTTGGGTTAGGGGAACTTCCTTCCTGGGTTCTAACTTTTTGGAGGTTTTTTCAGACGGCTTTATAGGTGGGAGAGGTGCGTCCCATTCTTAGCTGCCTCTTTTTAGCTGTTTTTATGTCTTGAGAATGCACAGAAAAGAGAAAGGCGTGAAAGAGAGAAAGAAAATACAGAGACAGGCACATGCCATGTAGTAGTTACAAGCTGTACACTGACTACTCTCAAATACAGGTATAGCAGTTTTCTAGTATTGTCATGTGTGACGTGTACTCACTTCTGTGAGTTTTTGTGACTCTTTACTTTGTGACTATAAGGACAATGAAGGATCCTTGGGGATGTTCTGAACTCCTGTTTCCATGCCAGTGTCGTACTGGGAAGAACCACAAGCTCCAGTATGTGGTAAAGCCTGATGGTGCTAAACATTTGCAACGCGACATGAGGGGTGGCCCAGCGATCATTCTAGAAGACTGAGGCAGGTGATGTGGGGTCGCCATGGCAATGACAGAGGTGTTATTCCGCTATAGGACACCATTGTCCATCAAAAGCGGATTACTGTAAAGGTCATAGCTGTAATCACGGCCTTATTTTTAGTCCATGTGGAGATGGACTGTCAACATTGGTCACCTTTGGAGGTGCCACACACACACACACACACACTAAAGCCACTTTCACACCTTGAGGTGCGAGCCTGAAGTCACCACGGTGGGGGTGTGGGGGGCCACTGTTCACTAACACAATTTCCAGAAGGTGAGAAAGAGAGTGACACAGGTGAGCACCTGTCATGTTGCTATAAGGACCTCAGTGGGCGGTTGTGTTACGGAACACCTCGGCATCCAGTCGGGGTATTACATGTGAGGGGGGTCGCATGGCGGGGGCCAACCTGAGTTCATCTATCCGTGAGTCGGGTTTTTTCTGAGCGACTGCACTTTAGCGGCGAGCTCTTATTGCACACGGCAACCTGCGGAGGCTGAACTTGTCTTTCGGCAACCCAGCGCTGACCCGCACCAGGAAGTGAAGTGTGTGTGTGTGTGTGTGTGTGTGTGTGTGTGTGAGAGAGAGGAAGCAGCACTATGAGCCTTTTTGCCTTCCTTTCTGATCACATCAGCAGGCTACACTTTTGCCCTTTTTTCTGCCTTTCACTCGGCTCTCTCCCCTGCTGGGGCTCCTTTCAGCATCCTCGACTGGCATCGCACCAGGAAGAAATACACATACACGCTAACCCCCCGCCGTTAATTGCTTCCAGACCCGACCGTGAGAAGTGAATTGCCGTGAAGTAGGATTCCTTATTGTGGTTATAAGTGGTTATTTTCATAGTTAGAGCATAGGAAACCTTACGACCTTCTAAATATGGGTTTTTAACATTATCACAGCCCTCTAGACATGAAATAACACCACGATAGTCACTCCTGTTACCCAATATAGTAGACATAATAAGAAGAAATAAGCAATTTAAGACATAAATAAGACTCGTGCTGGTGTGTGTCGCAGTAAGTGTGTTCCATGTAGAGGTCAGAAAGTCAGAAAGTCAGGAAGTCAGGAAGTCAAGCGCTAGGAGTTGAGTTTTAGCTTATCGTGGGTTATGGCCGCAACATGATTCTGATGATTCTTACTATGTCATTATCATTGTGCCTAAACCTGCAATAAAAGCCTGATGTTCCGGCGACAGTCTGGTTCTTGTCTCACCAAACAATCACTGCCACCTGGCGACCAACGTAGAATACTACATCCACAATGAGTTCAAACATGAAGAGCTTGTATTTGATTTTATTTTGGCTTATATTGTAGTTCATTCAGCCATTTTTATGTTTGAAAATGCTTAAGTTAGGCAAAACATAGGCTTTTTTCTTTTACTAATAATAGCCTGCATTCAACTACGACACATCCTGATTTATTCATTTACACATCTTGGAAAACCATGATAGAGGGAAGCTGCAAAATGCAAACCACCCTGCGGTGAGGGACAACTGTACTTAAACACAAGTTTCAAATAAATACAAGACCCTGGATATAATTATAATTACATCATTATTAGTAAATACTGTATACAGTATTTACTAATACTAATACCACTACTTCATGTTTTCCAGCAGCAGTCTGTTTTTTATTTATTAAAAATATCATTATTATAAAGTACGTTGGGTTCTAATATGATATATTTAGTTTTTTTAATAATAATGATAATGTTATCATTATTATTACAACAATAATATGATGATATTTTATATTATTCTTTTTACAAACTACAAATACAAACTATATGTATGCATTAAATAACATATGTTATAAATACATATGTTTAATTATCATTTTTATTACTATTAACACTCATCAATTTGGAAAAATACTGAAAAATATGACAAAACAAAACACATTTCACACGACTACATTTGTAATATTCATTTCTTATGTGCCGTTATGCATTTTTGTGGCCATACAATTAAAATGCATGTGAACTGAATGCTGTTTAAACACGTCATGTACTTTCCTAACCTTCTTAACTAAGCGGGATGATTCATTCTGAACTGCCACCTTCGGATTCCTGGCATGAGACATCTGCTGTGCGTCCATGCAGCGTGACAGTGCAACATATTGGGGGGGAAATACATATGAATGTGCTGAGATGTCTCGCAAATGAATGCGCATCCATGTCAGGCACACGTGGAGTCCACGGCCGAGACTGACTGATGTCTACACGTGGAGCCGGTACCACACAGGGTGGACGCACGCAGGCAGGGAGGTTGATGGATAGTCATATGGAGGAGATAAGAGAGCAGCGGGGGAAGCATAGATGCGCCCTGGAGTCCGGGAAGGGATTGGGGGGGGGGATGAGATGATGTAGACGGCCTATAATCCCTTCATGCTGACAGCACGCTGATGTGGGTTTGAATGCCGGGGAACGCCGATACTCATCTGTCCTATTGGAGTGACGCAAACAAGAGATGGCTTAGGGGTCAGGTGGGACGCTGTGGAAAAGAAAGTATTACACCAATCAGCAGCAAGAGGCGGAGATCTCCAAGAATCACGCAGCGGGACAGATCATGAAGGAATTCCCTTTCATGACAAAACCGCAGGAATGAGGGAGGGGGGACGGGCAGGCTAAGAAGACCGTGAGTGCATGTGAGAGGTTGGGAAACAGGAGCGGAGCGTCTCAACTGGACGCACCAATTCTTTGGTGCGTTTGGAACAGCACTTGATGAGGTCTCAACATGGAACATCAACTCCAATTGGATTTGTTTCTTGAACCATTCAATCCCAGCCATTTCTCAAAAGACAACCCCTTCACTCGCGGCCACTTAAGACCTTTTTGACGGACCTTTCGAGGCACACAGAATACTGTGTTCTACGGCATATGAACATGGAACCGACCAAAAGACTTTCATCAGGAAACACATTTACTCGACCTTTTTCCGTTCTTTAGTCATCAGCAGAACAACATAGGTAAGTTTCAGGAAAATATCAGTTCCCAACTAGAAAAGAAAACCAGCTTTTTGTGAAACCATACATTTCACTTTTTTGTGTCAAAGTGAAAGTTATGCAATACCACAACATAAACAATACTTTTTTAAATTTTTGTTTACATCAAAGTAACAATTTACTTCCAAATGTAACCCCGTGAACTATTTACAATTTTCACATTTGGAACTTAACTGCAGGATGTGTGCGCTTGTGTGTGCACGTGCGCAACCTTCTGCACGCTACACTCCTCCACGCTCTCCCACTGATCTCAGCAGCGTCTCTGCTGGTTGCAACCACGTAGCGCACTCCATGTTTCCTCACTTCCTTTTCGACAGCCATCAGCAGCATTGACAGTTCTGTGAGCTAAATGGATAAATAGGTTGTTATGCTTGAGGCCACGAGAGGGATGACACCTAACTCCGCTCAACTTTGAGCCTTCACTTTTAATGCGGCTGCTCTAATGTTTACCGTCTCAAAAGCACTGATGGTGCATTTTTGCAGACTTTTAATCATGTCAACAAGCATATTGGTCACTGTCCCTCCCTCGCTTGCTTGCCAGCTTTGTATATTACTGGAAAAGTCACAAACACACATAAACACACACACACACACACACAAACACGCACGCAGAGATAGAAAGTAAGCAGGCTGACCTTCAGCACCGCCCACCATCTGTCCACAAATCAAGCAGCAGCTGCTGTCTGCCAGTCAACTAACGGGGGTCGACATTTAGCCCAATTACGGCCGGTAGAGTGATAGAGCGCTACATCATCCAAAGTGAGACGTCATTGATTGATTACCTTTTTAATTCCTACACTGACCTCACGCTAAACTGATTACATTCAATTTCCAGCCAGAGATTTAAAAACAATCCCCATCTCATTACGCCGCTATCGCTCGCTTACCCGTATTGATAGCGTTTAACCCAACGACTTCTGCAGAGGGGTGCAACATATTTACAGGAAGTGGCGCACGGCGGAGGCTGTTGTGTTATTGTCGTGCACATAAACAGGGCGGGAGGGGGACTTTATTGCAGCACTCACCGAAGTGGCGCTTGCTTGGGCGCACTTCCTATCAAACTGTCTCATCACCACAAGAGAAAACAGGAAGTAGGGGATGAGATTACGAGGGGGTGCGTGTCAGGGAACTGCGATGTGCAGTAACACTCCTTACCAGCAGGTGGCGCTTGTGCACACTGTCTGAAAACCAAGGCTACTGTGTTTTCATTGTAATTTTCTTTTGTTTTATCATCATCATACATTTTTAAAATTACTATTAATAATAAATAAATTGTTAATGTTCTTAATACTAGCTAGCTGCAGGCTTAAACTCATTCCAAAACTGCTAAACTGTTAGGTCGGAGGCCCTTGCTCTGCTAGAGGCGGGACAACTGGGTGCCCCTGCTGCTGATTGGCTGTCTGGCTCCTTCAAAGTGATTGTTTGTAGCTGGGAGATGCCGGTTCTTGTGGACTTGTACTTTTAGGACATTTAATAGAGTAGCTGTCGTGCCTTCTGCTAGTGTGCCCACCTGTTTCGCTGCCATCCAGCCCGTCCTTCTCCTTTCCTTTGGCCGGCTCAAGACGAACACAAAGCTCGCCAGCCCCTCCTGTGTGCCTTTGTTGTACTTTGCGTGACTGTCATTAAAAGAGACCATAGCTGTGTTTTGGCCTCACGCTTTTGCGTTTGGGGTCCAGATCTACACAGCACGAACACAAACAAAATAAAAATGATAACATAAACAATTATACTAAATGAATGTAGAATTTATCATAATAGTACTACTAATGACAATAATCCATTTCATGTATTTTTTAAATATATTTGATGGCATGTTTGCTTTTCATTTTGAGTCTGTCTCTTTTAATATTTATTTTATGTCAATTGTATATATTTACTTTGTTTGTTTCTATGTATGTTGTGTTATTTTTCTGTCTATTTTCATCATTTCAGATTCATTTTTTGTTTTATATTATTTATGTCTTACATGATATACAGATTTATTTTCCTTTACGATACATAAAATGCATGAATGGAAAATTAATATGACAATACTACTACATACAACAATAATTTCATGTATTTTTACAGTGTTTTATATTGCATTCTTATTTATTTTATTCGAAGGTATTTGATGTATTTTATTTCTACTTGTATGAAATTGATATATAATTTACTTAATTTGTATTGTTTGACTTGGTATTTACTTATTGTTTCAATCCATTACAGTACATTCAAACATATAATATGAGATCTACTCGTTACTATTCAAACACCCTGCTTGGGTGCAGGTGCAAGAGAGTGTATATTTTGTGAAAAAGAGCAATTTGCACAAAAGATCATCTTAATCATGAGAACACCGCATGACGCAGTTTGAAAAAATAAAAATAAAACTGCGTCTTTAGGAAAAAACGTCCCCAGGGTGCCATTAACTTGTAGCACGCGTGAAAAAGAAAAGCTTTGTCTCATCACAAAAAGGTCAGACGTGTTCAAAGAAAGCCGTTATAAAAATAAAGTGTCTCCAAGTAAGAAGTCTTGCTGTCACGTTCATAAAGAGCTGTCACAAATGACACGTGGATAAATGCCACACCCATGATCACACCAGGCTCTTCTCAAAGCGACGTTCACTGGACGAATCACGGTGGAAACATCAAAGCCGACTTGACTCAAAGTTCGAAATCGGAGCCGCTGTTTGCTTAGGCAATTAAAAGCATTCAAAAGTAAAACTGTTAATCTCATGCGGGACATTCTAGTTAACCATCACGTTCCAAAAAGGTCCTACTTTTTTCGTCACTCCACATTTTCCATGACACTAATTCGGAATGGAGTAATGTTACTCGTTCCACATTTCGGTGGACATGACTTGAGAATTGTCACTAGTTCTGCATTTTTCAAGCCGTTCAAACATCAAAATGCTCAGCTAGCTCAGGACATGTCGATGATTAACTTTCACGTCCAGAAAAGGATTCCTTTTTCTGTAATTCCGCATTTTCCATGCCCAAAACGGCCATTGAAGTGAATGGGCAACTGTTTCTCCTTCAACATTTCACATTGATTTTCCACATTCCAAAAGGTCCCACTCCATGGGTGTTTTTCCCGCCTAGCCCCACCCCCAAGGGGTGTGGTCAGAATGCCTTGTAAGACAAGCTAGCATATACAGTATACAGTATGTAATACAGATATCCTTGTATAATCTTTAAACTACTGGTCAATGTCTTCTGGACTGTGGCGGCCATGTTTTTCAACCAATCTTGCCCAAATTTTCCACACACGTGCTTGTCAGCCCCCCAAAGGGGTGTACCCAATTTGGTGGTGATTAGGCTTGGCAGCCTAAAGTTACAGTGGGTGTTTTGTAAAGAAATTTCAAGTCAATCCGACGTATGGGGGTCACACTTTGTTGTTTAATAACAGCGCCACCATGTGGTGTATTTGTCACAAAAATAACAGCAAAGGCAACACAGTTGGGGTGCTTGTTTTGACAAATTTTCACCCTTTTGTGCACGGCGGTTCAGAAGTAGAAGGGTCGGCCAGCAGTTGACAAATTTGGCCCTAAGATCGAGAAGCTGTCGGCCAAACAAAAGGGCGAGCGTAACCTGTCGACTCGGCTTAGTCATGGAAGTGTCGGAATAAGCAGATGGGGAGATGAAGGCGTGTTCATCATCAGTGATATGAAGCGACTTACTGCAAAACATAAATAAAAAAATAAAAACCAAGGTCGCAGAAAGACAACTTGAATCGTCTTGTCCAATTACAAGAAGTAAAAGTAGGCGAAGTGACAGCCAACCAAAGTGACGATAGCAACGTTGTCGCTTTTAAATCTTTTTAAAGCTGCACACACGCCTATTGTTTTTTGTTTTTGGTGGGGAGGGGGGCGTTCCTTTAATCTGACCTGTGAGGCGGGAAGAAAACAAACCTCTTTTAGCTTCCTAACACTTCATTTTATTTTTTGAAACAGACTGTCATCCATGAGACGCCCCACACGAGCACGCACCCGTCCAGACCTGGCGCCACGCGCCACCTGCTCACGTTTGATGAGCGACAGAAAGCAAAGTTCCAAGAAAAAAAGGCAGGATGATGACAGATGATTTTGTGAAAGAAGTGGCTCGCTAGCTAGCTGAAGGCACGGCAAAACCAATTAGAAGTCACAATGGAAGCGAGGCTCGGGGGGAGGAAGCGAGGAAGCCAAGACGGATGAATATTGGATAGAGATGGATCAAGACGGCGATTGGGAGGATTAGCGGGAACAAAAAGGGAAACAGGGAGAATAAATGACAGAGGTAGAAGAATACAATGATGATGGAAGATTGTTTGATGGAGCAAATGAAAGATAAACAAGCCCAGATTGGGGGGGGGGTGTTGCTTTTGTTGTGCTGGCCTCTTGTTTACAAGCAGAGTGCTTGTTCGTCATACATCACTGACATCTACTTGTACATAAACAGTACGTGAGTCTGTACAGCCAGCTCACATGACTTGGAGGACAAATTACTGCATCCTCCAAAGCAACAGGAATACATACAGTATAGTGGTACACTCGGGGTTTTTAATGATTAGTTTATTTTTTATTACTTTTTCATATGATTTATTTTTGCAATTTTTAAAACATTTTTTAAACTATAATTCATTTTGTTATTTTTAAAAATCCATTTTATATGATTTTTAAATATGACAATTTTTAAAATATGATTTATTTTGTCATTTTTAAAATGATGTTTTTACATGATTTATTTTGTGATTTTTAATGTGACTTATTTTGAGATTTTTGACAACTGTTTTTGTGACTGATTTTTCAAATATTTTATATGACTTATTTTTTTTAAATGACTTATTTTTAATGGCTTACTCTGAAATTTTTGACAACTTTTTTCTCATTGACTTTGTACATTTTAAAATGACATTTATATGATTTATTGTGTAATTTTTTATTTAGCCTTTTAATTTTTTTAAATCTGATTTATTTTGTCATTTTTGAACCGATGTTATGATTTATTTTGTGACTGTTCATATGATTAATGTTTATGACTTATTTTGAAATCTTTGACAACGTTTTTCTAATTGACTTCGTACATTTTAATATGTTTTATATGATTTATTTTGTAATTTTGAATCTAACGTTTTGATATTGTATATAATTTATTTTGTATTTTTAAAAATGAATTGAATAATTGACATGAATTCATTTATGTTGTATGTTTCACTTTGCAAGGCACCGTGTTTGCTTTCAATAAATGACTAGACTACAAATGTGTACATGATTCCACCTAAATACAACAATATATCAATCAAATCAAATATTATGATGATGATAAAAAATAAATAAAATTAAATGAAAATATATTTTTTAAATATATTTGTTTTAAACATTTTTTTTTTCAATAGGGAAAAATATAGATCTATAACAATCAGTAACCTTCCAATAAAGTGTAACCCATTGCTTAGTGGAGGTACGACGTCTCATTCTGTCCATTTTCCTCCCACTTGTAACTTCTCTGCTTGCCACCATCACCTCTGCCTGCGCCATGACGGAAAGGCTGACTGCATTCATCTTTGTTTTCGTTTCAAACTGCCTCCATTGGTTCAATCACGCGTTAAAAAAAGCTCACTTTCACACAGCAACTTTGTTTGTGTTGGCAACTTGACCCCGCGTGTTTTGTGTTCATGTGCGTATGCTCGTGTGTTAGCGGCTAGCCCGGCCCGCACGTCTGCGGGTTTGAATTATTGATGCCGCTAAAGTGGTCCACCGGGGCGGAGGAATGCAACTCGCACTTCTAATATTCACAACATGTGTACTTAAAATATTCATCGCCCCGCAGGAGAGCGAGCGGAATACGTCGTGCTACTGGACACTTGCGATGATCCAGTATATGTTTAATGATGCACTTAAACACTCACGCAGGGCTCTCCCTCAACTATTTATTTGGTCTAAATGGGGAAAAGCTTCACTGTAGAACCGACCCCTGACCCGACACAATACTACTACTACTACTACTACTACTGCTACTACTACTACTGGCAACCAAACCAAACCCATGCATTGCTAGGTGTCAGTAATGTTTCATTAATAAGGCAATAGCCACCGCAGGAAGTGCACTGTCCAGAAAACTCTCCCAATGCTACCGTGTGAGTCTATGTTATGTCTTATTTATGTCTGAGATGTCTTATTTCCTGTCATTATGTCCACTGTACTGGGCCATGGGAGCGTAGAGGTGACTATAGGGGTGTTACTTCATGTCGACAGGGCTCTAATAATGTAGTGTTTGCGTAATACTGCGAACAAACGACGGTGAAGCAAACTGAGCTTCTTGGTGGGTTGCGACTACGACTTTGATGTAGAAAATCATTCTAAAGTCTACATGCACTATTTCTCTGTTGGAATGATATCTGAACATGCAATTAGTTGTTCTTCATGAGGAAGAACATCAGTCCTCCGTCTGCAAGGGAAGGAGTTCAAAGTTAGCGTCATAAGCCTGTGAAAGCCCGCGGGTGGTCCAGCTTCCACTGTTTAAAACAAGTTGTGGAAACCAGTTAATAATGTAGCGGTGCACCCGGGGGGCCTCCAGCACACGTCTCCCATGTAGCGTGTCCTACTTCATGGAGTATTCCATCTCATGCGTCACGTTAGCATCACGCTGCGTCTCCTTCCCCGTCTGTCGCGGCGTTTCTTTATGCTAAAACCTCATTATGCATGCAGATAGGAGCGCTCCAACAACAGCGGTCTCAGCGGTGCCCCCACCCAACAAAACACACATCCATCATCATCACCATGACAACCGTGGATAGGGCTGTCAATCAGAAGCGTTCCCCCCCCCAGAGGGGCAAAGTCTGCACACCCGAATGTGCACAGACGCAGGTAGGCGAGGTTCGTCGTCGGGGCCACAAGAGAGGCTTTCGTCACCTTTTGGTGGCTTGTGAGCCACACGAGGTGGCCAGAATGCAAACTACAACCAAACAATAAACACATTCAATGAATGCCATCAAAAACTTTATTAACAGATTTTTTTGATGAAGCTCTCGTACTGGACATCTTTCGATCGTTCAGGTGTGAATGACGTGCGTCATATTTACTTTTTAACCTCATTTTCACCTTACAGGGAGTGAAATCCAACCATTCTCACGACAGGAAAGTGTTGTTTTGTAGCCTGCAAAGTGGCTTTTTAACCAACACAGGTAGGCTGAATAAGATGCATGAATTTCCTCAGCATGGGGGCCACATAAAGGCTCTCACATTAGCCCAAAAATGATTTTTCTAATATTTGGTGACGTTTTTGCTACACAAACACAAACTAGTGACAGTGTAAATCAACATGGCACTGTTATCTTCATGAAGGCTCACTTTGTAATGCAAACCTCTTTTGACTGTTCAGGTGTGCCTATATTTACTCTTTAACCTCATTTTCTGCTTAAATTAAAGCCCCCTTTATGAAATGTAACCATTTCCATTACAGCAAAGTGTTGCTGCGTGACATTTTACACACGCAGCACACATACACAAAGAGAGTGAAGATCCTGAATCATTTAGTGGCTAAATGAGTCCCTGCTGACGACAGCAGCCGTGCTATACACCGTGTGTGCTTGCATGGCAGTGATTTTGTGTGTTAGTGCAGGAAAGAAAACGTTGTGTGACTGTGAGACACTTTTGTGTTGCAGTGTCAGCACCCCGAGAAAAGAAGAGCCATCACGGTAAACACACACATTTTTAATCCAATCACATTAAAGTTAAGTGAAGCGCACCTGACATAAGCCTGGTGGCTGCCAGACAAAGACGCCGTGGAGTCGACGCAGACTTGCAAGCGGAGGCGCGGCTAAATGAAGTTTTATTTGATCCGAAAATAAAACCGCCGAGCTCACAGGTGAGGCGATGATGTGATCGCTCCTGACAACAAGGATGCATTCACTTATTTAGCCAATCAGCACTAAATGCTACTGTACATCTACTGGAAGACATTTTCCGTAACATTCGCCTACTTTTCAAACTAATTCAGACACACCAGTGCTGATAGCTGCAATGAGAGCCTCACTCGGATTTCTAAAACAACTTTCATTTATTACCTTTAGATGGTTTTTTGCCGTGCGGAGGTCATGTCTTTGCCGGCGTTCATCTGTTTGTTTGTTTGCGTTGAAAATAACTCGAAAAGTTCTATATGGGTTTGGATGAAATGTTCAGCAATTGTTGCAAATGAGATATGGAAGAACTGAGAACTATGGCGCCTGGCGAAGCTCCGTGCTCTCCGAGTGCTTCTCTACGTACTTGATGTATTCCTCATCATGACTTATTTAGAATTTTTATGATGATGATGACGATGAAGCTGTATGCCAAGAATGAGCAGGACGCCGCCCCCCTGGTTGGCCTCCCGAGGACTTACAGCAATGACATCGGACCGTCATTCCCACTGGACCAGTGTCGTGATACCTAGACGAGGGAAGATGATGACGGTTGAAGAGGTGGGGGGGTGGGGGGGGGGATCCCAGAGGAAAATAACAGCCAATCCTGCAGAGGGTGAGGCAGGAAATAATAACCTGGCCATTGAAGAGATGCAAGCCACTGATATCAAGGCAGGACAGCACCTTACAATGCATGGAGGCTTCCACCCCAAGTCCAGCATCCTGAGGCTATCCGCTAGGCAAACAGAGGGGGGGCCGAGGACTAGTGAGCGTCACAGGCGCAGTCCGGGAGGACACAGCAGGCCTCCACGAATACACGCCCTGTACCTGCATGGCATGCACCACCGACAAAAGACAGCACAGAGGCACGAATGGTGGCAGCTGGGGGGGTCACGGGACACACACTTCAACAGATGAGACGAGGTTTTAATATTACTTTGAAGAAAAGTATGATGAAAAAATACAAAATACAGTATGTATGACGATATATTGCAATCTACTATTTGGTACCACGTTACACTCTTCTGCACTTCACTTCTGTATGCTAGCGGCCCCGCCTCCACCCACCCAGACAAAGACTGGATGACGAAGAAAAGGGCTCACTCTGTTCATGCCGTTGTTCCATGGAACAAACGTGCCACGGTGCTGAAATCGATGCACAGATGAAGCGTCCGGCAATATTAAGGCCAGGAAATCATCCAGCTCATTTTCATTTATTGTGTGATTCATTCATGAACTCATCATCGCCCCAGGCCTGGTGGCCACGAGCGGCACACCCAGGCAGCAGGAGTAGTGTCCCAGAACATCTGTACCGCTTGTCAATGGGGGTCCCGCAGCCGAACCAGGTGAGCCCCGCTGGTCAACAGCATTTTCATGGGATTTGGTCAGAAACGTCATTGTGAGCAATACGACATTTGTTGGCTTGCTTGATTCTTTGATGCTTTATTTTTTACCAAAATGCACAGAAGTTTCCTTCCATGAAAATGTTCTTTTTTGCCAATCCATCTTTGTAAATAAATAAAGGAGTCCATTACTGAGCAACGGTTAAGCGGAATGACCATTTCGAGTCCAACAAATCGGTCGTATCGTCCGCTGGTGCTTTGTCGCAGGCAGCGCGGCTGTCGTGTTTACTGTTGACAAGCAAGTCAAGTCTCAAAGTGAAACTGGTGTTCTGATTGAATGCAAACAAGGTACTTTGAGGTGGCATTTAAATGGAAATGACAACATGAGCTGCAAAGCCAGGCTACTTACTGGGTTTCACATTTTTACATCATTACAGCCTCGGGGGGGCTGCACGAGCATTGGCAGAAGGCTTGCCTGCAAAAGCAATAGGCGGACGGTCTTTGACAAAACAGGTTTTATCATGTGTTGGGAAGGACAGTAGCGTGAATGACACTGGCAAAACGCTGCGTTTGTTTACCGGTCATCGCGTACCAAAAGTGTGACGTAGCAAACTTTGATTCATGTTGTTATTTTCTAACTAATTAGCATCTTAAACGAAGGGAAACCTTGCAAGAAAACGTCACATATTAGTCTTTAGTTTCACTCAATTGTAGCGTTTACATTCGAAAAACGCTCTAATTTATTGACTCATAGGGAGGCTCCGATCACGGGTTTATGCTGCAGATTCCGATACCAATCATCCGTGAGTGAGATCGTCCGATATCGATTGGGTTAACTCCACATTTTTGAATCAGTGTGACTTTGGTTAATGTGTGAATATTGCTAACGGTAAAGGTTTCATTTTATTTGAACATGCACGCAAGTTCCAACTCAATTCACAGTTGCACATGTCCAGAAGGAGTCGGAAGAAGCAAAGCTCATTTAATCCTACCCCCCATAACAAAAAAAACCTGGAAACATTCTGAAGTTCACGTGTGTGTCGGAGCGGACGCCAGCTGATTTGCAAACGCCAACAATGTTGTGTTTGCGTCACTGACGCGCGTATAAACCAAGCTACGGCAACATTGTTATTGTAGAAGCTAACGCAAAGAGCGTTGCAGTGACGCAGCGCTCACGTCACTACCGAGAGGTGACGGGCACACTCCAAAACGATGCCACAGGACACCAAAGTGTCCCGACTGGGAAACAAGAACCAGCATACGAACAACTATGAGTAGACAAGCAAGTCATCTGTAAGTATCATCCCACACTCCATGTTTTGCTTCTACACGGCTAGATACACTGCGTCGATAGCCGCGATATCAAGCACTATGTGCTCCATGTATCACAATCGATATCATGGTGACTTACTCCACAGACGGTTTTCCGTGTGGTCCAGCTGGCCCGGGGCGTCATTTCCAGCACCGCTGCTAACAATTCTTTGTTTGTTGCGATGAATCTCTTGGACCAAAGTCCTCCTCGTCATGTACACACAAGCCTTTGTGTCCATGCTAACACTCAACGCCACTCAGTGCAGCGGAAACACTCCCTTTCTATCGACACGGCCTGGGAAGCGCCACACTGACACCACTAAGTCATGCCGGTCCTGACTCGTCTTGCAGGCTCAGCTTCCAAAACCTGTAGCTCATCCTGCGTATTTCCAGGCTCAAAGAGATAAGGTTCTGGATCCTCATTTGTCCAAAAGTAGTCTGCGGTGGCGGTCCGCCATTAGTAGTAGCTGCAGACAGACCTGTGCTTTCTGTGCTGCTGCTGTTGATGGAAGTAGCGTTAGGTCCTATTCCACGGGCCCGGTGAAAGAAGTTGCCGTGAAAAATGATCAAAATACCGTAAGTAGTCCGTGTTGTCGGTCACAGCACGTACTGTCTATGAAACGATGAAACGTTTTTAGCAGGAGAAAATAGGTACGTGCACTGTTAGCGCCCTCATGCTAACTGTTTTTCTCTTTTTGGAACACGTGTGTTCATGTCTCACATAAGGCTTGTGTTCCTTGAACTTTCTTTGGCTATCTGTGTGTTCATACTCATTTTCACAAGGTTATCAGTGATGCTAAACCAAGAGGAAAACAATAATGACAAAGATCAGAGCGTTTATGGTCAAATGAGTCCAGTGGTTGAACAGCCTCCCGGTGTGGACCGCGCTCCAATTGGGTGACTCTAACATAATCACGGGACGTACGGATGCAGCGGAAGAACCAAAACTGTCGCAGCTAAGCAACGTTAAGTCCGCATCCGTCATCAGCCTCCAGGTGAGCAGAGGAGAGGAGAGGACATTAGAGGGGATGAGCTGAGGAATAAAATATGCTGAGAAGTGTGGAAGTGGAGCGTGTGTGTTTCTGGAGTCGTTGTAAGCAGCGAGCAGGTCTGCAGGCGAGAGATAAGACCACTTCAAGTGTCACTACAAGACACTACATTGATCTGCGGGAGACGCAGACGACGGGGAGGGGAGGGGAGGGAGAGGGTGTGATTAGTGTGAATAATGGACTTCTAAACACCAAAACTGTTGTTATAAATGGGTTCTCGCTGATCCATAAGTACAACTATTTGCAAATAAAACAACAACAGGGAAGCAAAAGAAAAGAACGGGATGGATATATGGCTGGTCTACCTTCATACTAGACGCCATAACAGAATTATTAGCTCTTATTTATTGTGCTTTTCTTTCGTATTGTAGGATTATCTACCCGCTTGTGTGTGTGCGTGTGTCTCCAGCTGCTTGGATCAGCAGAGCTTTACATCCACGGGGAACCATTAGCCATGTAATCATTACACCTGAAGGACCACGCAGGAGCCAAGCCTGCACATTACAGCCCACCGTGTGCAGCGCATTCTGGAAAATTGACGTGGAAAAATGTCCTTAGTTGTCTCACAAATTGCGCGTGAATGCTGAGAGATATTCCCAAACACACATAACGCGCTGCCATGATGATTCATGCATTGCGGCATATCATAGCAGGTGCAAGTAAGCCCCCCAGTTGCCGCATCATCCAGTCATCTCCAAGATCTTCCCTATAGCAGATATTTTCCCGATAGGCAGCAAACTAGCTCCATGTTTGATTTGACGTAAGAATCCACTGAACGACCGTGTTATTTGTAGGGATTAACACGATGAGACACCAGCTTGCATAAGCATGGCCTAGCCATTATGAGGCTGGGGAGGGGGGAAATGACCGTCATTTCCAGACTATAGCGACAAACAATGTGTACAGGTACAGTATAGGCTGCACCTGTCTGTAGGCAGCAGGTGTCCATGCTGTAACTTGGGTTACTTAGTACACAGAATGATGTTACTTTTGAGGAAATAAGCGGTGGCAAATACGTTGTAACAAGTGTGGTTAAACAGTGGCATACAGGCAGTGTAAGGTGGCTACTAAAACTGTAGCCTACCAGAAAAGTCATTCATCGCCGTCCTCCTCCTCCTGGGAACTAAAACCACTCAAGTCGTGCAGACAAGCATCACAACTGAACAGCCTCATAAGTCCTTCATCACACACTTTGTCAGTCTCTCTCTTTCCTTGTCGCTCTTTGTTGTCTCAAAGCAAATTAGCCATTTAGCCTGAGCTACCCTCCTTATTCAGTCCGGCCTTCTGAAACCCGCTGGTGATAGTGGACGGTTGGCGGTCCGAGTCGTCCAAACACAAGGCAAGGCAGGCATACTGTCAATGAGAAACATCAGTATGACACAAAGTTTGCATGGGAGTACATTCACTAATCTAACTTGCAGGCCCAGAACTTGTCCGACCGCTAGCTAAGGACTTTATGTTTTTAATCATCTTTGTTAGACGGCGTTATTACACAAAACATCACTTTGCACATAGGAGAAGAAAGAAAGATGTAACATCAGAAATTGAATGCTGTCGTCATGGCTGTGTGTTCAGCAAAGAGCCAGCGTACATCCAAATATGTCCGAAAAGTTGCAATAAGCTCGTTAGAATCCCTTCAGCGTCACGTCGCCGTGAATCCAAGTATAAAAATGTAGCCAACGCTACTCATTAGCCACTTCATTTAGTAGCATAAAGGCCAGCTGCTCTATAATGCCTGACTCGGTGCTGATGCGGTTGCCATGGCAACGGGAGCTAATGAGATGATTTCTTTCACACAACCTGTTCATCAAACACAAGCTCACAACCTGCTGCGTCGTCGTCTTTTTTTTTTTATACCTTCAAAATGTCACAATAGCGGATAAAAAGAGAATTGAGCTTTTAAAAAAAGTAGGCGTGAATGCTTTCTATTTCCGGAGGACCTTTTGATGCTGCAGGAAAGAACGACATGTTCAAAAGCTCTTAACTTTTATTGGTGGCCATCATGACGCAATACGGTGACATCTTGTCCAAATCATCTTCCAAAGGCCGTCCAAGCCATCCAAACACACTTTTTGGCCGACTCATTTCCTACAGTCATGGATGGAATTCCGAGCCATCCGCTTGATGCCTGCTGATGCGCGTGGTTTCCCCAACTCAAAGTTCAGGGTCACGATTCAAATCAGGCAGGTAGAATTTACATGGATGCTGCGGGAACACGTTCAAGTTTTGACTAAATGCTCCAAGGGTGTTCCATCAATTAGCGTCCCTCGGCACAGAGGACTATTTGAAAAAGTACCTCATAGTGGCGTGGCACTTTTTTTCTGGGTAGTGTTGGTGGAAACACGGATGTTACAGTACACGGGAAAACCACATGTTCGGCCTGCCTGCACGGGACGATCCGGCCTTACGGACCGGACGTTTCTCAATACATGTTGCACTGTGTGAGTGCGTGTGTGTGTGTGAGTGCGTGTGTGTGTGTGTGAGTGCGTGTGTGTGTGTGAGTGCGTGTGTGTGTGTGAGTGCGTGTGTGTGCGCCTGCCCAGGCTGGCGAAAAGCCCTCCTCGCAACGTAACACTGGACATATTTCAAGTGAGGGGCAGTCTGCCTAAAAGCAGACGAAAAGGCGAGGCATTCGGCGACAGACAGGACAGAGTATACAGGCGTCCCTCGCTATATGGCAGTTCCAATATCGCTCCCTCGTTATATCACTGTATCATTTCATTTTCATGCTTCATTCTTTAAAATCATTTCATAATAATATTAATAATACTGAAGAGAATTTTGAGAGAAAACCCCCCCAAAAGCGTAGCCCAAATACCGAGGTAGAAACGGTACCGTGCGTTAGCTGTACCGTGGCACCCCTAGCGGAAACATACCGAGGCTTTTTTTCTTTACTAAAATTCAAGGTAAATGAGAAAAGTGAGTCTTGGAAAAGGGGGGTAAATAGTGTACCAGGTGCTACAATGCTATTATTTACCTGGCTAAAAAAATACAAATCTTTGGAATCTGTGCGGTTTGCACATCTAAACACATCTGAAAGTTCCGTGGCACTGATGCCATGTACGCTTTCACTCGGCTGCAAGCAAGGAAAGCAGAAAGCTGTTATTGATAGAAACTAATATGCTACATGTAATTATATTTACTGATTTTATGAACAATCATTAGTTAATGATTATTTAGAAGCTCTGTTTTTGTGTGCAACGATGGGAGAACATTCCAAGTGTTTGCAACACCAGCGCTGAGGTGCTGCTATGATAAGAACGTCACGGCGAGCACAAGGCACCTCCAGCTGCTTAAAATAAAACACTGATTCATTTCCGTTGCCCCCCTATAATTTTCGGTGCATTACTACACTTGCAACAATGACCCCCTGCTTGCTTCCGCTCCTTCCCGCCTCCACTCCTGTTCCCCATTTCTGTCGCCTACTAATGCGACACAGATACATGAGCGTACGCCAAAACTCAGCTACGATGCAACAAACAACAACCCAACGGCAGCTACAAGGCGCTCATACATGCACGGCGAGCAAGAAACACGCACATCGACACGCTTTCTGTCTTTAAGCCACACATGAGCTGGCCAGCATTTATGTGCCGCGTTGGCAAGAATTAGTAGGTCACGAGCCGTTCCAAAGACTCCTATTAATTGGGGGATTATTAGAATGGGAAACAAATATGAGAGCCTGTCGAAATATGTCATCCGTAACCTACCGGGCTACGTCGGGAGGGGGCTGTGGTGTCTCTCAAATCATTTAGCAGGGTTTTGTACAATAAAATAATGCACTCCAATTAGGCACGTGTAAATGACATGATTTTTTGTTTTGGTGACAAAATAAATAATAATTAAATTATCTGTAAAATCATTATGAGAAATGTATATATTATAATACATATATGATAGAATATTAACGATTATTAAACACGTTTGAAATGACTGAAAATAGTATAAATTGTTTAAAAATAGACTTCATATTTAATCAAATGTTTCTATTGTGTGGATGGCATCTCAGGATGTTTCAGTATTTTCTTTGTTCAATCATAGCAAAGTAATAAAAAAAATCAAATGAAATAAATTATGTAAAATAAAATTCATAAATCAAATAAGATACGTGATCCATAACAACATGAATATGACAGCAGGACAGACACACGTTGGCATTTTGCTTTGAAGCTGTGATTTGACAGCTATTTATTGGCGTGGGGAATGATCCCAGCAGTGCCACATTCACCTCGTGAACAGTAGATGGGTGAGCGATGCCAAATTGGACGCTTTTTCTACGGTAAAAAGTCCGACAAGAATTTGGAATTTGACCTAAAGTTTGATTTCAATGTGATGTCAATAAATTCATTCATTAAGTCAACTAAATGACAGAGAAAAGTCATTTCTGTTTGCTTTTTCGCGTCACAGCACCAAACATAAAACAGAAAAGTGTGTGCTGTTCGGACTCCAACAATATGTTGATTTTATTAAGAGATCGCTGAAAAAAATGCAACAAAAGTGGAACAAAAACAGAACTACATGGTCGCAGACAACCACAGCGTAGCCCACAAGGCATCTTCCGGTATGTTTGCAATACATGTTGCATACAAGTTCCATAAGACATGAAAGATACATTAAATAGAACGTTATTGACCCCTTGAGCATGTGCCCTCAGGGAGATTAGGAGCTGCCTAATAAGAAAGAAAGAATGTCATCACGTCATCAAAGGAGAACAAATATGCGTCCTTTTGGGCCAATGTTTACATCTCAGCTACTTTTCCAAACACAAATTTGCACACAATCCTAACAAAACTGACCTGTGCTCACAGTTTTATTCGCCAAGAAATAAAATGTATCTCCTGGGCTCTGGCCTTGTCACAACTACAAGTCATTGTATGACAAAAAAAAGAAAAAAAAGCCAAAGGCCTTCATCCTGCCGCCCTGTGTTGATGGTGCTAGCTTTGCCCCCGTTAGCCTGGCTGACAGAATGACAGAGACGTTCCTAATCCAGCAATGATAAGTGGCTTTTCCTCCCACCCCACATTCCATCACTACTGCTGCTTCCTGGAATGACGCGTCAATTCCCCCGGAGGCCGTTTCCTATACGGCCGAATTTTCACACAACTTAATAAAGTCCTTGATTGCTTTTACGTGCAAATTCCTCAGGACCGGCCCGGCTAGTTTGTGTTCAATAAATCAATGGTGAGAAATGAAACAGCGAGATATTGCATCTGCAAGACATCTGCTATACGATTTCACATTTGATCAACTTCAAGTTGGCCGTAAAGCGTACAAATGGTTGTACCGCAGACATTTTGGGAAATGCTAACGTGTTGCAATATGCCAAAACTAGTGAAATTATACACACTTTCATAACTATTTGGTCATTTTAACAGTCTAACAAGTAAACATCCCTTTGAGATGACAGAGACACCACACCTGACAATTCTCCATGATCTGCTCATCAATGAACTGATCATCACGCCCTTCACTCCTTTCTTTTTTTACCAGCTAAAACAATGAAAACTATTGTCAAAAATGTAAACAAACTAGCTCACAAATAACCTTTAAGTGCATTGTAATTCCAAAAACAAGTATCCTGTATACTGTATGTATATTTGAACTATCGTGGCGAAAACTCAGGTGTCAGCGCTCATTACTGACACCTACAGGACACGAGTGGAACTGGAAGGCCAACGTTTACATTTACAGTCGCGGCTAAATGATTCCAGGAATATAAGTCCAAACTTGTGGATCTATATTTAAAACATCATCAGGAGGTTGCCTACAGCCACAGCTGTTCATGCCAATATTTTCTGACCCGGTGCTAAAATTTGAGACGCTGGCCGTTATTTGTTTTGTATCACCAAGCGACTATCAGAGCCTGATTGGTTCACTGAATAGAGACAATAATTGGAGCATTTATGATGCGGTCGTCCCTCGCAATATCACGGTGTGATTATTGCTACCTCGTGATTTTCCAGAAATTTATTAACAAATGATGGCCGTTTGGTGGTCGACTGTTAGCCAAAACACACTGAAATACAAGTGCCATGTAGTGTTGTGTTCACTAGGCGGTGGTAATGACGTTAGCTTACATTGCATTAGCTTAACATCGCAATGGCATGTCCCACATGAAAAAGAGTTCTCCTCCCATTCGGTGTGGAAGTGGTATGTTTTTGGCTTCTTAAGTTTAGAAGAAATAAATTCGAGGCTAACTGGTTAGCTCGCTGGCTTGCTAACTAGCGGCTGACCCAAGTCCCTGCAGCATAGGAGTTGCAATGTGGTTGTCAAGGTGACTATAGGGGTGTTATTTCATGTCTATAGGGCTCTAATAATGTTAAAAACTCTATTTAGAAAGTCATAAACAGGTTTTCTATGCTTTCACTACAAAAAGATTCCATTTATTAATATTGAATCTAACCTTGAAATGGACCTTTTGCAGTCGGGTCTGCAGCCAATTAACCGCGATAAACGAGAGACGACTGCATAAATGATATACTTCAAAGCGTCAAAGACAGCAAAGTTTTCCTTTCCACTTTCTCATGCACTCCAAATCATGAATGACGACATAACGACCTTTTTGGAAATAGCAGCCTCTTTTCTGCTTCTCGTCCTCATCACTCGGAAGCGTCCTAACGAGCCATCTTTATAAAATAGAGACCAGCGTCCGTACGGGAAACAGCGTGGACGTCTCAGGTGCTATTTTGGATCAAATGAATCAGTCTGTGTTGTTTTTGAGGGGTCCATGCTGTGCCCCTCCAAGTTTCCCCAACACGAACACAAGCTCATTAGACGATGATGAAAAGTGACAGGTGACGATGCCAGTGAAGGCATCAAAATAAAAGCGCTCACGAAGAGCCGCCAATGAGTCACGCCTAATGACATTCTCCACCGGAGCATCGCGGCATGAGAGCCATTCACGCTCTGCTTTTAAAAACGACGCGCGACACGCCGGCCCGGAATGCAGTCAATTAGTTGCTTACATTCACGGCGACAAACACGGTGGGCGTCAATCCCCCTCCGTTGACTTTTGGCACGCCGCTTGAAGGAGACACACTGTGAGTCACGGCGGCTTCACACCGACATTCATGGTGTCGGTGACGGCGGGGTGCACGGTAGGAGGGGCCCGGCCACAGCGGCATGATCAAACTAACGAAAACACAAGCCGCGCTCGGAGACGTCGCTCGTGGGGAAACAGCTTGAACTCGACAACAAGTACAAAAAAAGAGCATGAATGTTTCATACGCGACACAAGACGGCGCCGTGTAATTGAAGACATCTGTTAGCGGGTGCGTACTTTAATGCCTCTACTCGACATTAATGCGGAATCCCTCAGGTCACCTCGGTAGTTGTTCAAAATCAGGGGAAAAAACTCCAGGGCCCGACCGATTAACCACCCAGACAATTGAATCAGCCATTAGAGAATCATTGGTACTACAGCTGCAACAATTAATCATTGAATTGATGATTAATCCGATTAATTGACAACTGATTTGGTATTTGATTCTTTTTTTGATTTAAACATGTAAATATCCTCTCATTTCAGCCTCTCAAATGCAAATATTTGTCATTTTCCTTCGTGATCCATGAAAGCAGACCTATCATCTTTGCATTTGAGGCAAAACTAAAAATTCACACACTTCCGCTTTGACGTTGGGAAACACTGATGGACATGTTTGCCTCTTTTCAGATAACTGTTTGTGCTCGGTCCTTATTGATTTCATCCGTCTAGGGCAGGGGTGTCGAACGTGCGGCCAGGGGGCCCATTGACAGCCCACGGCTGTTTTTTTATTGCCCCCCCCGCACAGTCTAAGCACGTAATTAAATAAGAAGACAAAAAAACAACAACAGCACAACTGGAAAATAGAGCATTCATTTTACAAGAAAAAAGACAAAATATTAGGAAAATAAAGTCATAATATTAAGATAAAAAATAGCTAAATAAAAGTTCAATAAAAGTTGAAATATTAAAGACAGTTTTTTTTTTTTTTTTTACAGTCATTATGAGAAACAAACACAACAAACAATAAAGTTGCAATTTAGGTTGGGTAGAAGTTCTAATAGTAGAGAAATGAAGACATAATATGACATAAAGACATAATATTAAGAGAAAATTAAAAAGCTGAAATATTTCTAAAAAAATATCAAATAAAAATAGCAAAAATGGAAACACATGCAAAAAAAAGGGTAACTTCAAGCAGGAAACGGTCATTCTTACGAGTAATATGCTTTGATGCAGGCTGTTTTTTCTTTTCAAAATAAAACACATCTTTGCATAGCCACATGGGTTGGGGTAAATAAAAATGTAAAAAGCGGCCCCCACAGTCTTTGAGATTTCAGTATGCATCCCTCGGTGGAAAAAGTTTGGACACCCCCCGTGGCCTAACCGATCATTTGATGAATCAAAACAACCTTCTGATTCATCGACCAAGAAATCGACCATAATCGGTAGCGATGTTGACACTTATTTTTCACAAATAAAAGGCAGGTATTGGGTGTTTTTGTACAAATGAATGTTGAAGGGCCTGGCAGGTTTAAACCGTTAGACAAAAGAAGTTTACTCGCCCTACAGCCTCCCTGGTTAGCTTGGCGATAATGAGAAGAGCTCTGGTACTGGGGGAGAAAGTGAAAGTGTATGTATGTATGTGATTAACGTGCTTTTTCTTTGGCTTTCCGTAAGCTGGAATTTCATTCATCGCACCTTGAAGCGGACGGACCAAAATGGCCGCTGTTGCTCGTCGTCTGAAGAAGCTATGCAACGTTCAGGGACGCCAACTCCTCCGGGTATCATTAACTGGCTCAATACAACTCCGGTGTGGAAACAGGGGCTCAGAACATTTGGAGAAAGATACCCCCCATCGCATTTCAAATATTTGAAAAGCAGTGTAAATGTGGCTTACGATATGAATGTATACAATGCTGCAGCAGCTTTACAGCCCAAAAACACATAAAAGGCATAGAAAAACAACAACAAGACAAAAATAGACCAAAGCAAAGTGTGCTTATTTGGCTGTCTTGCCCACACACACACACACACACACACACACACACACACACACACACACACACACACACACACACACACACACACACACACACACACACACCTCAAGCAAACAAGGACACACACAGATTAAACACTGACAAAATCATGCACTGCCTGTGAAGGGCTTTCTCCGCAAATTCCTCCAATAGAAGCCAATGTTGACGTATTTTAGAATATCCGGATAAACCCTTTCAGCATTGCAGGTACACAAGCATGCTTAGCGGTCTGTACCTCGACAGATGGGAGCGGGGAAGTCCCACACGGCCGTGTTCCCGGCATTGAGGATGCAGGTGAGCGTGGCGTGCCCGTCCAGGACGTAACCGGACACGCAGCTGTAGCGCACGCTGTCCCCCACAGCGAAGCGTCCGCCGCCGCTTAGCACGGCTTTGGGCGGGACGCCGGGGTTCCCGCACGATGTACTGTGGAGTTCTGCAGGACAAAAAGACAAAACAGAGAGAGGATCACTTTATTTGTTCAATGTTCACTACATGTTCTCTGCATGTTCATCGAGCGACTGAAGTGCATCGTGAGTCTCTCCTGAACCATAAACAGCAGCATTCTGCACTGGCCACCTGGTGTCATTAACCTTACATTGATGGGACAACAGCCACCGCAGGACGTACGCTGTCAATGCTAACGTGTGAGTCCATGATATGTCTTATTTATGTCTTAAATGGCTTATTTGATCTTATGTCTACTATATTGTGAGTGTAAAGGCGACTATAGGGGTGTTATTTGTTTCTAGAGGGCTCTAACCATGTCAGAATGTATTTAAAGATGGGTTTTCTATGTTGTAACTACAAAAATATCCCATTTATGAATATGGAATCCTACTTTGAGGAAATTCACTCATCAGGGTCAGGTCTGGTAGCAATGAACGAGGGCCATAAGCGGTTGCAAATCAACGGAAATTGCTTTTGTGAACACGCGTGTTGCCCCTCATTGGCAACATATGCAGTAATATATGAAAGCATAGCTGCTCTACCTAGTGGACAAGTTGGTAAACTACAGTTTCCTTACCGGCAACAAACATTTTTTACCATAAACACGCCACATTTCAATATGGACCATCTTAAAGCGTGACATGTGTTCCGAACGCAAAACAATATTTCAGGGGCGGATGCGTGTGACAAGCGGCTATAAATCAAGTGCATCCTGGTGGGATGGAACAGCATTACAACAATAGTTGCAATTTATCTTGATGACTGAAAAGGAGTGTGAGGCCCTCTGGGAAGTCAGGCTATTATAACCGTCTGCCAAGAGCAGACAAGCGCCCGTGAAGATGAGCAGATGTTTGCCTTCACGTGCCGCCGTCGTGTGCCAGGAAAGACCGGGTCCGACAGCAAAGGAAGCACTGGTGCTCTCGCCGCTCGGTGCCAAACTTTGGGGGGTTTACATTCAGGGAAAACGCAGTCGCTGGAACGGAACAGACTCTTCTTGACAAGTATTTCAGTCCTGTCAAGGAGCAGGACGCTCTCCTGGGAACAGGCGCCATTATGAAGAGTGGAATCCCTCCGCACGGTGTGAATCAAAGATGGGACAAAATGCTTGTCGGAAAAACAGGTGGAGGTGGGAAGATACGGAGATATGTGGAATTGATTCATCGTGTCTTGAAAGGGCAAAATGGAGTGCACGACTCGTCTGCAACCAGCAGGGGCGCTGGTGATTCAATGAAAGAAGCACATCGACTATGAATTGCTACTGCAGCCTCTGTGGGCAGCACGGACATCCCAAAACAAGGTCCGAACATTCAGAAACACTACATGAAATATTCAGAAAAAATATATACATTCTTTTAAATTTCCACGATATGATATTAAAGAACAAATATATGTTGCTCCCGGTTTCACACAATCCTGCAGCTCTTTCATCCTGGAGCCCCCTGGGGGGGAGGTAGTAAAATAAATGCATAAAATAATAATCATAAATAAAGAATTACACTAAAAACACAAAGATGTCGGATACAAATTTAATATTTAACCAAAGTCTCTTTATGTTTTAAACATATTTTATTATTTAATAAACGCCGCAAAGACGGCAAAAAAATGATCTGCTTATTATTGCGTTGCAGTTATTAGATTATGGTTTGGGTATGTGTTGTTTTTTTAAATGTAAAAAACATCCTAAATTGTTAGGTAAAATAATATCTACACATATGTGTACAGTTTTATTAAAAACAAAACAAAAATAATGCATGCGCTATATTCAATTTAATTCATTCATTGATTCGTTAAATTCGTTTTTACTAAGCAAAAAAAGATTTAAAAAAACACAAAAGTATGTTTTGCAATAAAAGAGTATGAACATGATATTATTACTGTAAATTATAAATATTATATATTTACTATTATATTATTGAGTTAAAATAATGATAATGGGAAACAAGTGTGCGCTATACTTAATTTTAAAAGATGAAATAAAATCATAATTATAAAATACTAAATAAATACATACAACAATAAAGTAACAAATCCTCCCCAAAAAGTAAGCTATCTAAAAGCTATCTAAAAGCTATCTAAAATGTATCTAAAAGCTATCTAAAATGTATCTAAAAGCTATCTAAAATGTATCTAAAAGCTATCTAAAAGCTATCTAAAAGCTATCTAAAATGTATCTAAAAGCTATCTAAAATGTATCTAAAAGGTATCTAAAAGCTATCTAAAATGTATCTAAAAGCTATCTAAAATGTATCTAAAATGTATCTAAAAGCTATCTAAAAGCTATCTAAAAGCTATCTAAAAGCTATCTAAAATGTATCTAAAAGCTATCTAAAAGGTATCTAAAAGCTATCTAAAAGCTATCTAAAAGCTATCTAAAATGTATCTAAAAGCTATCTAAAAGGTATCTAAAAGCTATCTAAAAGCTATCTAAAAGCTATCTAAAATGTATCTAAAAGCTATCTAAAAGGTATCTAAAAGGTATCTAAAATGTATCTAAAAGCTATCTAAAAGCTATCTAAAAGCTATCTAAAATGTATCTAAAAGCTATCTAAAAGCTATCTAAAATTTATCTAAAATGTATCTAAAAGCTATCTAAAAGCTATCTAAAAGCTATCTAAAATGTATCTAAAATGTATCTAAAATGTATCTAAAAGCTATCTAAAAGCTATCTAAAAGCTATCTAAAATGTATCTAAAAGCTATCTAAAAGGTATCTAAAAGCTATCTAAAAGCTATCTAAAATGTATCTAAAATGTATCTAAAATGTATCTAAAAGCTATCTAAAAGCTATCTAAAAGCTATCTAAAAGGTATCTAAAATGTATCTAAAATGTATATAAAATGTATATAAAATGTATCTAAAAGGTATCTAAAAAGTATCTAAAAAGTATCTAAAATGTATCTAAAAGGTATCTAAAAAGTATCTAAAAAGTATCTAAAATGTATCTAAAATGTATCTAAAATGTATATAAAATGTATCTAAAAGGTATCTAAAAAGTATCTAAAAAGTATCTAAAATGTATCTAAAATGTATCTAAAATGTATCTAAAAGCTATCTAAAATGTATCTAAAATGTATCTAAAATGTATCTAAAAGCTATCTAAAATGTATCTAAAATGTATCTAAAATGTATCTAAAAGGTATCTAAAATGTATCTAAAAGCTATCTAAAATGTATCTAAAATGTATCTAAAAGGTATCTAAGTATCTAAAATGTATCTAAAAGGTATCTAAAATGTATCTAAAAGCTATCTAAAATGTATCTAAAAGGTATATAAAATGTATCTAAAATGTATCTAAAAGGTATCTAAAAAGTATCTAAAATGTATCTAAAATGTATCTAAAAGCTATCTAAAAGCTATCTAAAAGGTATCTAAAAGCTATCTAAAAGGTATCTAAAAGGTATCTAAAAGCTATCTAAAAGGTATATAAAATGTATCTAAAATGTATCTAAAAGCTATCTAAAAGCTATCTAAAAGCTATCTAAAAGCTATCTAAAAGGTATCTAAAAGCTATCTAAAAGGTATCTAAAAAGTATCTAAAAAGTATCTAAAAAGTATCTAAAAGCTATCTAAAAGCTATCTAAAAGCTATCTAAAACGTATCTAAAAGCTATCTAAAAGGTATCTAAAAGGTATCTAAAATGTATCTAAAATGTATCTAAAAGCTATCTAAAAGCTATCTAAAAGCTATCTAAAAGCTATCTAAAAGCTATCTAAAACGTATCTAAAAGCTATCTAAAAGGTATCTAAAAGGTATCTAAAATGTATCTAAAATGTATCTAAAAGCTATCTAAAAGCTATCTAAAAGCTATCTAAAAGCTATCAAGTTGTCATCTGCAGCCATGATGAGTTCATCAATAACCACGCTGGTCCCTCTCGATGCGTATGCTGCTGGCAGATGTGTACTTGTATATACACTTCCACACGCACTCATATACAACCAAAGGGGGGGCGGCGCTGCGAGCCATAAAGCAGGAGGTTGATGGGACAACGGGGACCCGCTCTGCTCTTACAGTTGGAACTTGATTGATACGAGGATGAAAGTGTGCAGACAGATAGGATTTAGGGAGGGATGGAGAAGAGTTCAGCGGACGTGGGGGATGATTGTGAGGGAGACAGATGGGTTGTGCAGGAGGGGGGAGGACCAGAGGATGCTGGCCCATCTTTCTGGTCGTCCTATCGGGCAGCTGTAGACGAGTGGTCAAACTGGGGGCGACATTATTTTGGATTTGATCTTAAATTCCACATCGTTTTACATCCCGGCTGAAATATACGCGTACTGTATAGTCACCTCAGTCTGTCTGAACTCGACAAGGCCAAGCAAGCCCTATTAACGCCTCATTAGCCATCATGATTGACTGCGGCTAGTAGTGTCTCTTTGGCAGTGGAAATGCATTTGCATGTCAGCACCAATACTCAGAGGGACGCTAAACTGTAAACGTGTGCTGTACAACTTCCCCAGTGATTCATTCAACGGCCATCTCTCGCCTTTGTTTCCACGGCGACGTGAATCACTCAGGACACTCCTCTCTGCCGTCAAGCTGGAAAAAAGTGGAACGAGCAGCATCCATTACGCCTCTAATGATGGCCGCCTCGCTCAAAAAACTTTTAGACTCCATAAAAATGAGATAACAAGCAAAGAATGGACTTAATAGCGGGGATAAATTTGCCTCAGAATGAGTCTCCACTGCAAACAAACTATTAAAAAAAGTACAGTAATTAGTTGTGTTTTAGTGTTGCTGTGGAGTCTTCGCCGACCACCCTGATTCTTCTTTATCTGAATACTCAAGAAACACACGCAGGGTCATCCATCAGTGGGGGGTTGGTGTTACCGCCTGGTCACCTATTGGTTTTGGAGGAGTCAGGGTCTATCAGTGACGCATTTAGTGCCACACACGCACACACGCAGACACACCGTCTTAGTCAGAATCTTCTCATTCCTGTTTCATTTTGAGCCTTATTGCCTACAAAGGCGCCCCCTTGCAAACACCCTAACAGCAGTACGGCATATGACCCTCCGTCTAAAGATATCATCTCCCTCATTTGTTTGTGTCACTTTGGAGCAATTTCATGTTTTCATGACGTCATGAAGGAAAAACCTCCTCCCTCAGGCTTCGCTACACATCTTAAAGTAAAGGCTGGAGCTCCACCAACTAACGGGGATACATCATGAGGTCCCCGTGTACAAGACAGCTGGATGAGCTTTTCCCGTCATCGTGGAGCACTTGGTCCAACTCACATGCCAAATGTCTTTCTCTTAAAGTGAATGTTTGTTTCCAAGTGAGCTCAGGGGAAGTTACGACAGGCCGTCAACGTCTCAGGCAGGAGAAAAAAGAAGCACTCGATTTGCTCACCCGCACAGTACGGGTAATCTCACCTCAGTGGGGCGTTTTCTCTATGTTTAGCTGGCCTTGCCTTCTGTGGGTTGCTAATATGCTCGTGCACGCAAACACACAGAGACAAGGTGGAGCTGCACACATCTTCAACTCTCACATGAGTGTACAACACCCTCTACTGGTGGAAGGAGTAAATACAATAACAGACACATACAACAGAGCAGCAATAGATCATGCTAATATGCCACAAGGACGCAGAACACAATGCAGCGTTCATACGCTGCTGATGAAAATCTGCAAATCCGCAAAAGGTGAACCGCGATCTAGTGAAGGAACACTAAACTGAAAAATGGTGGTACGCGAACCACTGTACTATTATCCAGAACCTTTTAAAACGGGCTCTATACCATTGAATCTACAGTATAGATTAGGATGTGTTGTGCACTGAGTTCCGAGTAAGACGCGGACACTTGGCGGCCTAATGAGCTTCTGTGCGGTCTTGTCTGGGTTGGGTCAAGGCTGGGCTGCAGTCCAGCATCTTCATGGGACTGAACATCATAGTGACAACGGCTGATGGAACCCTGACACTACAGAGAGGCACTGAAACGCACAAGTAGAAAGTGTGTGTGCGTGTGTGTGTGTGCGTGTGTGTGTGTGTGCGTGTGTGTGTGCGTGTGTGTGTGTGTGCGTGTGTGTGCGTGTATTGATCATCTCACAAGGGCCGCATTCATTTACTCAGCTCTGTTCAATGTCACATATAACATCTGATCTTCTTTTGGAAATCTCTCTCATGTTGTGTCTCCTAATGGATATTGATTTCGTTTTGGGGACACACTGTAGCTTTCTCCCTGCCGTCTCGCTCTCCACTCTCTTCATCACGACCTCTGAGGTGAAGCCATCTTCACCAGATGGCACTCGTCTTACCCGCTAGTGTGTGCCTGTGCGTGCGTGTGTCACACTGCGCCACAGCTCTGGCACACTGGTGGCGATGTCGGACACGTAACGATTTCCTATTGGCCGCCGGCCCCTCCCCGGGCCTAACGACCCATTATTGATCTGGCCAATTAGCATTCACGCCTTTAATTAATACTGAAGCAGCCGCAGCTGCACACAGCTACTTTTAATCAATGCTGAGGCGTTCAGGGAGGTGGGGGGGCAGGGGTTGTCGGTCATAGCTTAATAGTGTAGCTCACTTTTAGGAATAACAACAAGCTTAGTGTGGTGTTTGATCTGCACATGCATGGGTCTAACCTTTAAGAAAAACATCGCAGTCTTGATTCAAAGCTGACACCGGTAAACAGCCCCCCCCACCCCCCACCCCGTGTAAAAGAGCTTGTCCGTGACCTCTCGTAAATGCTCTGATCTGCTTTGATAGCGCTGATTATTGCAGAAAAACAGAGTCAGTTCTTTAAACCCGCAGACCTTTAAAGGGCAAGGAACCATATCTGGTGGCCGGAGACGCCATGGACGCCTCACTGTGAAGCGGTAGAACCATGTGACACTTCCCCCCACCAATCAGCGACCAAAGGTCATGGTAATAAGGAAATTAAATATAATGACAGACAATTATATCAGATTGGAGATTAAGAGTCAGTCTTGTTGTCGTTGGTGCACATCTCCTTCCTTTCAGAGCGTTCCTTTCATCATGACTTGAAAAATATACTCAACAAAACAACCTCTTGTGCATAGACACTGGAAAATACTCTATTTTAACATATGAAATATTTGTATAAATACCAAATTATTATTATTATTAGAAGTAGTAGATGTAATACTGTTTCTATTTATATATTTTGTCATAAAACAAATATTATAATTTGTTAAAAGATGGCCAAAGACGTGCACTTATTTTAATATTTTAATGTCATGATTTAATTATCAATCAGTATTACATTAAAAAACAAAAAATGTTTAATAAATGTTAAAAAATATATTAAAATGAACTATGTCTGTAAAAATATTGAAAACATTATATATATATATATATATATATATATATATATATACACACTGCTCAAAAAAATTTAAGGAACACTAGGAAAACACAGCAGATCTAAACTGGGGGAAAAATGATGTTGAATATGTTTCCTGATAATAAGTGGGTGATGTATTAGTAACAAAATGATGCCACATCATTTGATAGAAATGAAAATGATCACCCTATAGAGGGGGGAAATCAAAGACACCCCAAAAATGAAAGTGAAAAAATGATGCAGCACACTGGTCCATTTGGCTAAAATGTCATTGTAGCAACTCAAAATGATTCTCAGTAGTTTGTGTGGCCCCCACGTGCTTGTACGCATGCCTGACCACGTGGGGGCATGCTCCTAATGAGACTACGGATGGTGTCCTGGGGGATCTCCTCCCAGATCTGGACCAGGGCATCACTGAGTTCCTGGACAGTCTGAGGAGCAACCTGGTGATATTTATATATATGTGTTATATATACTGTATATGATGAATAATGTTAATTTTGCGGCATGATGATAATATCATAGTACTTCATTAACAACAGCTGTCCTTCCAAATGTTCTTCCTGGGATGAGTGGAGGTGCCGCAGGACCACAGGAATGCATGATTGCATGCGTACAGTCATATAGACATATGCTAGACATACTGTATGCTACAGTGTGTACACTGTAAGGTTTTTTGAGCCGTGTACAGCCACACACGCTCAAGCTAACTAACGCTCGCCATGCAGTGAAGCACACATGCAGAGCAGCAAAGTGGAGGTGAAGGAGCTCTAATTGGCCCTGGTGGTGTGGCTGAGCATGCAGCTGGACAGCTGTCATTATCCCTCATTCAATTACAGGCAGGAAGAAGAAAATACAACGTAAGTAACGTAAAGCGGGCTAATGGACACGCTTTCAGGTAATTGTGTCGGTGCCAAAATGACAACACTCACATGTCAACCTTTGGACCTTTCAACTGCAAAAGCGACCATTGAAAATAAAACACTGTTGTGTTTGGATGATTGGCTGCTCAGTCAACTGTGTTCTTTATTTAAGTCCAATGTTCAAATTCACTCCAAAATATGGGATCCTTTACGGTATAGCGAGGAAAACGTTCATTTATTTAGAGCTTTTAAATATGCTGATGTTTAGAATAATCTCAAATCGTATTCAATTCAGTTATATATTTTTAGGTATTTCTATACTTTCTATGCTAATGATATTTATATCTATATGTTTATTTATTTTTTATTAATTTGTATGTTTTACTATTTTTGTTGCATATTAAATCTTAATAAATATATAATTATTACATACCATTACAATAGTATTATTACTACAAAAAAAATTACATTTTACTTAGCTTAAGGCTGCACGGTGGCATAGTGGTTAGCATGTTGGCCACACAGTCTGGAAGATCTGAGTGTGAATCTCCGTTGCGCATGTCTGTGTGGAGTCTGCATGTTCTCCAGGTACTCCAGTTTCCTCCCACAGTCCAAAAACATGCATGTTGGTACTCTAAATGGTCCATAGGTGTGAATGTGAGTGACAGGTTGTTTGTCTATACTGTATGTGTCCTGCCATTCACCGCTGACCAGTCCAGGTTGTGGATAGGTTCCAGCATGCCCCCGTGACCCTACTGAGGACATTCCAGCCTTGGAAGAGGACTTTTAGCTCGCCCTAAGTCTATTATGACAGGAGAAAGGACCAAGCGTCGCCTCAAGTTGCTTACCAAACTTGGTCGATCCTGTGACACGAGACACCTCCTCGCTGCGGGTGGGAAGGTGCATTTCCGCTGCGTGTGTAATAAAACCCAGCAAGACATTTGCGCTCTCTTGCCGCCCTGAGTCCTTTAAGCTTGCTCTCCACTGCGTCCTTAATGTTGGATCTCCAGCAGCGTCAGCGACACTCACACTCGCATGGCTCCAAACTGGTCTGCCTTTGCTGCCGTGTGATGTTGCTGATTATTCTCCTGTCTTCCTGCTCTTAATGCTTCCATGAATAAGGATAAGTGCATATAATTACTTCACCGCCGAGGCAGCCAATCAAAAGTGGTTTGGGAGCGAGCGGTTTATTGGAGATGTTCATCACCGTCCTCGCTTTTCGTGAGGTGTAAACAAACCTTTGGCCAAATGTTGCGCTGGGCGTTTTGTGCGTGAAACAACAAGAGCTTCCCGTCTTGTGGATGATGACAAATACTGCATGAAAAGCGAAGACTGCTTTGAGCGTCACGCACTAAACGTACGAGCTAAGGTCAGGCACACTGGACGGTTCACCTTGTGGCTGTTTCGATGGCTTCAAAGCGATCTGAAATGTTCATGCTTAGTGCAGAGCTGCATCATCACCTCTTTTTGCCTCTCCCGTAAAAAAACGTAAAAGATGGGATTGAAGACTGAGTGAAGATCCAACAGTGCAAAATGTCAATTCTTGCAACTGCTCTTAAAATCTGGGCCGTGTTTATCATGATAGAAAGCACAGAGAAGCCTCAAGAAGCCATGACGTCAAACCAACTGGAAGTCAGCCATTTTCAACCAAAACTGGAATCTATTTGATTTAGTCCAAATGCTACCAAACTGGAACCAAGAGTACTCGTTCCAATTTATGCAGAACTGTTTGCCTCCTTCTAGTAATAAGATTGTGGATCAATCATTTAAGTTTGTTGGTTCAGAGCTTCAATAAAGTCTTCCCTTGTTAAATGGAGCTTACGTTCCTCAACTTTTGCGATATCAAGTGTATTTTTATATCCTCGTTCGCCACCCGCTGTGGATGAAACTAGTCCGTCATCCTTTTGTTCAACGTCTTCCCAGCGTGATCGTCTTTAATGACGGGCTTTACAGCTTTGGAAAGGCTCTTTTTTGTCGAGGAATTTGTCACATTGTCAAATGGCAGATCACTCATCGCTGCATTAATCTTCTCATATTAAAAGCCACGTACTAAAAAATCCATTATCATTATCTGTGTGTGTGTGTGTGTGTGTGTGTGTGTGTGTGTGTGTGTGGAGCTGCAGTTGTTGGCATTTGAAGAATTTGCTTTTGAGCATGTGTCTGAATGACAGCGCGGCAGATCCTTTATTAAATGTGAAGGGAAGGAGCCGTCCTTCCGCCCGTCAATATCACTGATATATCACAAATATTACACTTGAATGCACGAAATGTCAAAGAAGAACTAAGTTGGGCAAAGTGAACAAGTTGCCCAAAGTTCCGCCAACAGAATTCTTCAATTGGTTTTCATCTTGATGCAAAATAGGTGGGATGATTCCTTGATGTCCCAACTTGGTAATATGCGTTCATGGTTGAAAAGGACCTTTGTCAACAACTCCACACTTGCTTCCAAATAACACTTGCATCCAGTGGACGTTTCTACTGACTCGCACGTCTTTTCTGTTTCATTTTGTGAAAAATGCAGAAACAAGGCAGGATTTACACGGCACGTCTCAAGTGATGCAATTTCATTCTTTTCTGAGGCCAGTTTGACTCAAAAAACAAAACAATGTTTAATAAATGAGAATAGCACCTATCTCAAGTGTGGATGAAATCAGTATGTATTCATTATCTGATCCAATCAACACCCCCACTGGAAATCAAAGCAAAAGCAAAGCCTATTGAATACGGTGGAAATGTGTTCCATTAGAGTTGAAGACTAAATCAATGCAAGGGGGGAAACCTCAAATACATCAGATATTGAAATAGCACACCCACAGGAAGTAAAAACTATGAAAACTAAAGCATAGGCTGTATTGTATGTGCTGACATATCACTGTAATCTGACCAGGGCCTTCACAATCAGGAGTGCTGGCCCATGTCACATACACACTATTAAGCCTTGGTCACAAGCGGTCGTACGGGTTCCTACGGCCGGTCTACGTGCAAGAGGGCACGCAGGATGTGCTGATTTTTGAACGGTGGACCGACCGCAGACGTTCTTTGTCAAGTCAAACAAACTCGATGAGCACTTAGATTTTTTTTCAGGTCGCAAGATGAATTTATGAACTTCGTACGTCTTTGTGTGTCGTCTGTACGGCCAATGTGTGTTTTTCGTACGTTTTAGTGGTGTCAGGTTTGGGGAAAATGTTTTTTTTTTCCCCATAAGTCACACTTGCGGACTCCTGTGTGTGTCGTGCGCACACGTGCACCCCAATACACACTTAGTACATTCAACACACTAAGATATTTCTTATGTGCTCCATGCGTGTCAAGATGTTACTTCATCGTCACTACAACTATGTTCTCCAAGAAAAAACAACAACAAAAAAAAGCAGCAATTTGGGGAACGGCAAACAAAAATAAAAAAAATAAAAATAAAAATCTTACATCTGGCTGGGACCTAGGTTTTTTTTATTTTTTGTAGCCAGTTATATCATGAGATACACTGTTTTGGATAGTAATTACACTGATAAATAACCTTTTTCCCCCTATTGTCATGACCGGAAGGAGCCGCGGGTTGCCTACCCCTGGACTAAGAATATCCAGCAGTGTCAACATGTTCATTTCGAGTTGAAAAGACCATCAAATCTTGACTCAAATGGGGAAATAACCACCCCCAGGCCAACTAACTGGTATTTAGCATTCCATATATTTGAATTACTGTGTGTTAGTTAGTTTCCGAGCTTTTGAGCAGTTGTTTAGGCGCCTTTCGAGCCGCCTGTATGCACATGCTGGTTGTTTCAGGTGTCCAGTCAATGTGAGCACTGGGATGCTCAGGAACCTAATCTTACCTCATCAACCCAATGCTTGTTTTGAATCGAGCTGCATCAGAATTAGCTTGTTGTGATGATGTTTCCACTGTGGTAGGAAATCCATTTATCCTGCCGGACCAGTCAGAGTCATATACTTTTATCAACTTTTTTCACAAGCCTTTGGTGGGGGGGGGAAGAATGAACATCTTCAGCTCTCATTTGAATATTCTTTTAAATCTGAGAAATGCCTTTAAATGGATTTTGGCGGAAGTCATCCGTCTGGCGTGGTAAATGGATCTCTCTTGCTTTCTTGTAACGCTTTTTTGGACACACAAATAAAAAGGGGAAAAAAAAGTTGACTCATCTTTTATCCAAGTTGGTGCTGACGGAGGTGCAAAAAAAAAAAAAAAGTGGTGTAGCGTCATCCGTCTTGCTCAAAACTCAAAGCATGGCCGCGTTCTCGCTTTACTTTCTTTTTCCAAGCACTCCGTCTTGTGCTGCAAGTGTGATTGCTCATCCAGGGACGCATGAAGTCCAGGTACAGTAAATGCTTGTGTGAGTGTGTGCTGGGAAGATGACTGTATCCTCGCCATCTTTGTGTGTGTGTGTGTGTGTGTGTGTGTGTGAGAGAGACGAATGCAGATCGTCCTACAGATGGGCCATAAAAGCAGCAGCTTGTAATGAAGCAACTGAGACCGGAATCATGGTTATGGCGGACCAGAGGCGGGTGGAGGAGAGCGAGCAGAGACAGAGATGGAAAGATGAAGCTAGTAATTAGGGAGGAAGAGGAGGTGAGGATAAATAATTGAGGGCGCGAGGCAGTAACCCAGCGACAAGGGTCCGGCGAGGCTGCTGGCGACCGGATAAACCGTTGTAATCAAAGTATGAAATGTCTGCAGTAAACTTGGGGAGAGGATGAAAAGGAAGGCCGGACAGAAGCCGGAATGGCAAGGAAGGGATGAGGGAGAAAGCTGAAAATAAGGCACAAAAAGGGATGTTTGTATCGGCTGATTGATTTATATAAATATATTCAGTCTCTCCAAGGTAATTAAGTTAAGACCAAAGTTACTTGTATCTACTGTTGCTGTGAGCTGAGTGTCATGGAGTGTGTCGACTGGCAAAGGTACAGGAACACTGCCGGTGTTACCATACCAGTACACAGTACCACATACCCAGTGCTAACTGGGCGTACGAGTGTCTCGACCAACGTGTTTCTTTTAGACGAGAGCGTCTCTCGCTGATCTTTTGCTTTGAACAGTTCAACGCCAGTTTCGTGTTACAAGCTGCTGGTTACGTACCAGCAGGCATAGTGCAGGACGGCTATTTGGGGAACCACTGATGGCATCATAGACGGCCAACATACTGTAGATGACTTCCAGTTCTGGTTGCCATTTCGTTAGCAAGCTATGCTAACAAGGACGTTTGTGATAAAAATAAAAACACATTCACCGTTGGACTCATGCGGTGTTTTAATAACACAAGACGTGCGCCGTATTTTACGCTAACCGGAAAATGTACGCAAACCAAGGCAAAGTTTTGTACATTTTCGACATGAACTGAAAAACACGCTAACTGAGGCGAATGCTACACTCCAATGTAATAGATACCGTATATCACATACAACAACGCAACATGACAGAAAGACGCAAATGTTCACAACTGTAGCATAGTACTACGGTGCTAACATCACGCTCGCATTTGAACAGAAACCTCATGCTAGCTAGGTTAGCCTATTTGCATGAAGAAAAACAAACGTACATGTCCCTGCTGTGTTGTAATATTTTTAAAAGTAGCAAAGTTCTTTGTATAATTCTTAGAATGTTTTTCATTTTCCAAACACATTGGTACACGTTCCTCATTAAAGACTGTGGTATTGTTTTCACAGTGAGAACATGTTTCTAGGCTTGTAAAAATGCTAAAAGTTAGCTTTGCATTACACCACATCATGACAGTTAGGAGAGTTTTATTGTTTTCATCGCTAGCTTCCTTTTTCAAGTTTGTATGGAAGTGTTATACTTTACACCTTTGTCATTACACTCTAAATTGAGTGTTTATGCTTCGATATTAAAAAGTGACCGACTTCTTTTTGCACTTTTATGACAATCGTGTTAAAATGTACAATTCACAGCGTAAGTGATGTTATGATGGGGACAGTTTGAAAAAATCCATCTAAAGTCTGAACAAACCACAGGTGGGCCATTGTGTTCCACCTTAGAGACTCCACTGCCGCTTGTGGAACTTCTTAACATCGCTCCCACTTACGGGACGCTTCCTCTCCTCGTGACCTTTCCTGAAGTTTCCCTGCCGCCAACTTGGATGAAGTCATGAACACCAGTGCCTCTAGGGGTCGCCTGAGAGTGTTTTCTTCTTTCTTTCCTCTTTGCCGCTACTTCAGACGCATCTTTTGACTTGTCCTCAAAGAAAGTGACAGCGAGCGAGCTGACAGCAAGGCCCGTGCAAGGTTAATGCTGCTAAGTGATGTATGAATCATTAAGCAGTGCGCCATGTACACATTAGGGCCCAAAGAGACACCCTCAGCCGTGTCTCTGGAGGACTCTGCTGCTGTAGACTTCAGCAAAAACTACGTGTGACGATGTGCTAACAGCGTGAGCGCATGTGTTGCTTGGCTCGCTTCAGTGTGAGCGTGTCAATCTGTGCGGGCTATCTAACAGCCACGCTTACTGCAGTGTGACTTATTAAAGTGAACGCCGCCACAACAACAAGCCCCCCCCCCCCCGGAGAGCCGAGTGACAAATACATGGAAACACACTACAAAACCCGCTGGCACAAATGCAAGGTGCTATTTTTGGGTTTGAATACATTTGGATGGCGCTGTTTCCCGCATGGAACGCCTGCTTTCATTCGGTCAGTGGTGAAAGGGTGAGTCCAAAATGTAAGCATGACATAACAGCCAACGTTCTTTCTTGAATTCAATGGTCTTGGTCACCTTGTCTATCAAAGTTCTAGCACTCGCAACTGCTGGCTTATTTTGCATTCAGTTAAAAAAAAGCACAGACGGACACTCGGAAGCACGCAGTGCGCTTGCACGCCTCATCAGCGCAGAGTGTACAGTGTTTACTAGGAGGAAGAAAGGAGACAGACACAAGGTTGTTAATCGTGCTGGGTGTGTTCTCCAAACAAAGACACAAACGCACGATAAAGATGAATAAAGGATCCGTCTATCGGGTCCCAACTGTAAAAGAAGCACGATCCATTCTTCACAGAGACCAAGGCACCAACACATGGATGCTTTATTCGCAATCATTTTTGTCCAAAACCTGGGCATAGAAAAACAGAGTGTACAAAAACCTAAACACATAATTTCCCCTCAAAACCGAACCCCACAAAAGTGGAGCATACACAAACCTTGACGGTGTACCAAAACCAAGACATATTTTTGGCAAAAGTCTTCATACAAAACTGAATCCTACAAGACCCTGTTTAAACCAGAACCGCAACAGTGTATGAAAACAAACGCATTTTTGGCAATAAAAACCAAATCCTACAAAACCGGCGGGTCATACGAAAACACATACCGTGTACAAAAACCCAGACACATTCCTGGCAAATCATTTTACTCCAAAACCGGGTATTACAAAAAGCTAGCCGGTGTATGAAAACGGAGAAATATTTTTGGCGATCACGTTCATCCAGAACCAAATCCTACAAAACCACGGCCTACAAAAAGTGAGGTTATGGAACCCGGTAGTAACGGGGTTCCATGTGTCCCAAGCAGTACCACATGCAAAACTCGAACAAACAAACATCCTAACATGCTAATGTTAGCCTAGCTCAGGTTCCACATGGCCCAAGTGATGCGTTCAATGTGCATAGTTTATCACAGCTGTTTTGGGTACTATTTTTTTTTTGGGTGCTAATCATTATTTTACTCACCTGTTCACGCATGCATTCATCATGTCACTCATCTATCACTCATTACTTGATTCATCCATCCATCACCATACTCAACCCATGCATCGAAGCATTATCCATATTCATTCATCTGTCAATCATCCGTCTATCACTGGACTCATCCATTCATTTCCCCATCCATTCCCCTATCACCTTACTCACCCGTTCATGCAAGTCCCTTATCCACAAATGATCAATTTGTTCATTTATCCATCCATCATCCATCCATCCAATCATGCCTCATCACTTCCATCAGCGGTCCTTCCACAGGCTGTCATGCAATCATGTGACCAGAAGGTGTCAGGTTATGAATCCATCCATCATGAAGTCAATACATCATCAAAGGCCTTCCTGTGCCTGCTGCTGCATTTTCATTCAAACACAAAAAGGTGTCACACCTTTTTCTGTCTGTGATTTCTGTCATTTTGTGGACTGAAGTGAGACATCATCATCATCATCGTCCCGTCGAGGCCAGATCCATTTCATATAATGACATTATCAGACGCTGATTCGCTGTGTAGACGGTGCTCCGTACGTGAATATTATGCTTGTAGAAAGTCATGTGATCCCATACTTTTGCATTGGATGCATTCCCATGGGGATACGAGGCACACATGCATTTCCAACATGGACGGAGACGCGCGCGTGTTTCTCCCCAGGGATAATACTGACATTTCCTGTCTCATTTTGAATGTGTGACCCGGGCTGCCACAGTGTTGCATGTAGTAGCATCACCAACATGCAGGACAGATGAAAGAAATAGCTGTGAAAGCTTCCAAAAACCCCCACTTGTGCTAAAACTGCTAGCGTGGTACCTGTATATGAATGTCACCGCCGCAGCAACCTGGGCGAGACTTGAGCTGAAATCTGCGGGGAACACAAGCTGCAGCGGTGACAAAGAGTCAGACTCTTGCTTGTGGCAGATCACATCATCATGTGTTTCCTACAAGAAGACATTCTAGCATGCTGTTCTAGCGGAAAACAACTACCCAAACACTTTTAGGGATGCTTGACACCTACAGTTTGATTGGTTTGACTTCTGTGAGTGCTGACATCCGTGCCAAGGGATGGGCCTGGGCCTCACCTCATCTATGCAATCACCACCTTGCAAAATATAAGCAGAATGACTGAAAATAATGCAAAAAAGTTGCAGTTATGCTGGAGACGGGATGGAAGCGCAACCATAAAGAAAACGTATAACAGTACATTTGTTTTGCTTGTCCAGTTGTTTGCTAGTTAAAGGACGTCCGTTGACATGTTAACCACCGTAGCACCTTTATCCGGAGCTTGGATAAAATGTACTGTATGCGGTTCTTCCTTGGCCCACCCCTGTACAAAGTTTCTGGGAAATCCATGATGTCGTTTTTGCATCATCCTGCTACTAAACTATCAAGCAGACAAACAAATTGCCCTGGCTTTGTGCTTCTGCACTCGGGAGAGGTGACAACAAGCTTGAGGAGTGTCAAAGCTCGTTCATGTTTGCATTTACCAGCATTACTAACAACTAACTACTTTATATTCCATCAAACTTCATTCTAACATGAGTGTGGAATAAGATTAGAAGGCAGCTAGTATTGCTGCTGGTCGGTAGATCCAAGAGTGATTGAAGTCATATTTATTAGCGCGAAAGCACCAAAATCCAGTAAAGACAGAAGACATTTCCAGATTTGGTGGAGGCGTGTGTTCTAGAATTGTTCCATGTTCATGGTAAATGTCAGAAAATGTTAGCTGGCTTGACCATTTTTTTAAAAAGAAAGAGATAATAATAAAATAAGAGTAGAGGGACATGGTGATTGTTTTGTTATCTGGCACTGCAAGACCTCAATTTATCACAATGATTCTACCCATAATAATGGCAGCAATGTTGGTGTTTATTATTGCTGTGGAGCCTCACGGGCCTGAGAAAGAGGCAGTAAGTTATTTAAAAGAAATAGAAGACACAGCAACTTTTTATTCTAACCATGAAATCACGGTGTCTCAACACAGTGAAAAAATCCAATTAAAGTGGCGGCTAGCTCAATTAGCCTCTCCTGTTAAGGTCAGCATCTCCTTCCTATGATGCTATTGACTGACCAGGATGCTATTGTTGAATGAAGCTCACCAAAGGAGAGAGAAAGAAGTCTTTGGGGGAAAGATCAGATGCCGCGGACGCACACAGCAACGATAATCGCAATGGAGGAGCCACCGCCCATCAAGTCCAAACAACAGAAGGCATAGAAGCAGCTTTAAATTAAAGATGCGTCGTTAAAGGAAGGTTGCAATCTCAGGCTCCCATTTTGGTCCAATGGCATAAACCAGGGGTGCCCAAAGGGCGGCCATTTGCGGCATGCGGCACATTCTAACAATATAATGCAACCAGAAAACGAACAAAAAACAGAAAGAAATGGAAATATCAGCAGTAACTTTACAAGAATAAAGTCAAAATATTAAGAGAAAACCTTTTAATCTAACGAGAAAAAGTTTTAACTTTACGGGAATAACGTCCTAATGTGAGGAAACACTTTTGGCGTATAAAGTTGAAGTACGGAAGAAATAAGAAGTTTTTAATCGTAATTAGCTTGTGGAAAAAATTATGTTATGAGAATAAAGTCACTATATTCTAGAAATAAAGTCATAATTACAAGAAGTTGAAAAAGTTGGAAATAAAACACCGCAGAAATGAAAAAAATAAAACTGTGGGAATTTGACCAGAATAAAGTCCAAACATAAAAGAGAACAAAACGCATATTCTAACAAGAAAAAAAGTACAATTTTACAAGAATACATTTTTAATATTATGAAGAAAAGTCATCTCATTTTAGTAGCATAGAGCTGAAATATTGGAAAATTATGATTTTTGTCTGAAATGTCTTAATATTATGAACAACAGTTGTCCTTTTTGGAAACTTAGGTTGGGGAAAAAGTCCGAATGTTGCGAGAAGATCATTTATCAAGGTTATTTTAGTGTACTTCAGTGGAAAAAGAATCTTGAAACCAGATGAAACGTTGTTCATCAGGAACGAACTTGTAAGGATAAACCAACGTCAGTCATGTTTGCCCGACAGATAACTTTTCTTCTTTTTGTCTATAAAGCAAACCAAACACTAAATGGTGCTTCTCTGTCAACTAAAGGCCACATCCATTACATGACGGAGTGTTTTCGTCTGCACACTGAAATCCGTGTCACAAGAACTGATAAGGCCACTTGTGACAGCACAAACTGCTACATAGGCCTGTCACCATAACATGTTGCTGGTCGATATTTGTCATACAAATTGTTGACGATAATCAATATTATTGCCAACATTTTTTGAGACAACCGTTTTTTCATTAATTATTCCGTTCCATTTCACTTCGAATTTCGCGGCTTCAGTCTATTAAGAATTTTCAAAATATATTAATAAATCGTCACTATTTTGTGGTTGAATACAGCCTATTATGTCATAAATATGCATGTTTAAGCTAATGCTATGTAGTTTTGGCCTAAATCACACATTTTCAAGCATAAAAATGGCTGAACTAAAATACAAATATAAGGCATTCAAAAAGATGAATTCAAAGACATTGTGATGATATGTGCTATTCTACACTGGTCACTAGGTGTCAGTAACATTACACTGATTAGACCGCAGGAAGTACTGTACAGAAACAGGAAGTAAGAAAGGAACAAGGAACTCTCCCAATACTAACATGTGTGAGCCTCTATTATCTTTTATTTACTTCAAAGTTTTAATCTAATTCATTGTGGGGTTGAGACTAATTAATCACAATTTGCATTTGAGCTGATTAACAATACTGTAGTTGGCACAATAAGCAATGTTTTGTCAATTCAAGTGGATGGCAGTGGTGGATGACTGAATCAATTTAAAAGCAGAATATGTGTTGTAGTCTGCTGGGGTAGGCTCCAGCCCTGTGACCCTGAACTGGAAGGAGATGGATGGATGGAAATCCATCCTGGGGAGGTTGTAAGTACAAGTGGCATCCTGCAGTTTCAAGCCATAAAAAAAATAAATTAAAAAAAGCATCACGACCTGTGTTCTGCACGAGGCCGATCCATAAAAAATGAAGCGGTAGCGCTTGGGAATGTGGTCAAAGAGCAGGTTGGAGGTCCGTATCCGATGTCAGTGGAGGTTGATCAGAGGGCGTCTCTATTCCGAGCGCATCAAGCTGGGAGGAAACCCTGCGGCGGAGGCAGAACACACCTGAGGGCTCCCGCATCCCACCTGGTCTGGGAACGCCTCGGGCGCTGTCCTCAGGAGAACGTCCACCGACGTGGATGTGGAGATGAGTCCTGGATGGCCTCTTTGCGGGTTACTGCTGATGGATTATGAATCCATCATTCCTACTTTGATGTCATTGTGGGATATCTACCTGCTCTTGTTCCCGTGAAGGCTGTCAGACCATGACTAATTCATGGAGCTGCACGTGCACGTACTGTACGGCAGCGTCATGTATTATTTAGCAGCATGTCACAGGCGCTTTGATACTGCACTGATGAGACGGAATCACAGATCATCACTCACACTCACACACATTTTTCTTTTTGTTTCTCTTAATTCCCCTTGTTCACCTTCCTCGCTCCATTTAGCGTGCACTCGCTGCCCACATCATTAGGTACACCCCCCTGCAGTCTAATCAGACCCATTACAAGAGCGGTATGAAAAATGGAGGCTGCATGAAGCCAAGAAGAACGGCAGCATGTTCTGTGTCCTGGCTTGAACAAGACAGGAACAAACTGAACAGCTTCCACTTTCACTTCCGCTGCTCTTTTGCACTATGCCTCCACAAAAATGGCATTTTCCACGTGACAGTTTGGACTTTTGTTGGCTTCTCTTTCTGCCATTATTTCCTGTTCCGTGCTTTTATTTTCCCACGTCTGTTTCCTGTTTTTAGGTTGAATGCTTCACCTCGTGCTGGTTGGGGGGGCTGGGGAGCGCGCCTGTATTTAGTTTAGCTCGTCACGTGTTCATTCCTTTTCCTTACATTATGTTTACCTGTGTCTTGGAAGCCTTCTGTTGCATCGATGTCAGCCATGTTCCTGTTTCCACCTCTCATGCTGACTTTTATCTTTACCTTTCCTGTACATCCTAGCCTAGCCTTCATTATTTTAGTACTTCTCCCTTTGTATGTGTCGGGTCTTTGCATCCCGGGGAAATGTCACACACGGTCGTAGTGAAAGACGACACAGAAAGACAAATAAAAATAAAGAAAATGGGAGGGAAAAAACAAACAAAAAAATCGGACTAACGTCTAAAGGCCGTCTTCATTTTTAGGTCCAACCTGAGCTAAAACAACAAAAAAAAGACATAAAAAACCCAATAAAAATGAATGAATGCATCATAACTAGTGCACGACTTGTTCGTAATCCTGACAAAGAATGCTTGTGCCAATATTCCATGATGTTACTACAGCATGTTGCAGCTCACATGTATTGTATTTCCAGGCATTGTCATTGCTGTAGGAGTGTGTGCTGACAAAAATGTTCTAGTAATCACATGCACAACACCAGGGGTGCCCAAAGTGCAGCTGTTTTTTTTTGTTGTTTTTTTTAATCAGCATGGCAAATTAAAAAAAAATTCATTCATTCATTCCAAAAATATAATTTATATTTTCCATAACAAAGTTAAAAAAAAGAGTTGTAATCCAACGAAAAAAAAGTTCATTTTTAAAAGGTGTATTATTCTGAATAGCAATAACAAATACTGTAGTTATTTTTGGCAAAGTTGGTTGAGGAAAAAGTTATGAGGAAAATTAAAGTTATAGTAGCATAGAACTGAAGTATAAAAAATATATACTTTTTTTGTGATATTATGACAGAAACAAAACTACATGCCAGAGCGCAAGGTTGTAATTTTTAGAATTTTTTTAGAATTTTTAGAGTAATTTTATGGGAATAAAGTGATAAAAAAGACATGAACATGAATTAACAGCAAATCCGGCTGTTCTTGGTCCCAAAGACGCTACATGTGGTCATTACTTTGCATTGACTAGCGAAATGATCTCCAATTAGAGTGCAGGAAATCTTTGAAGTCACCCTGAAAAGTCGTAGTGTCGCATTCCTTTTTTTGGTAGAAGACCGTGCTAAAATCCAGTTCCGCCCTCAACACCTATGCCAATCTTTCACGGTCGTGTCTTGGCTAGAAAAACAATGCACGTGCTGAAATCTAACGTCTGAAATGCATCCAGTCCGAGATAACAGAGGGATTACACGCCGCAACAATGACATGCCAAAAAATTCCAAATCCCTGTCGGATCATCACTCCGCCTGAATGTATACAGTATATACAGTATCTCTCCTCTGTGGTCTTCTGGGCTCATTATGGGATGTTGCTTATGGCAGCTCGTCAGCCTGGCTGCTCCCAGGATGAATGGCGTACATTGCATACCAGTCAAACAGATGAATGTATAAAACAACAGATGACTCCCCGGGAAGCTCGCTGTGAGCACACACACATTAGTCATTCTGACACATCTCAGTGGGGGCAGGCTTGGCGCTTACTTAACATGGTTTTACTGTAAAGATGCATCAAACTTTATTTACTTCACTATAATCACGTATTTGGTGGTTATAACAAGTGAGGACATTTATTTATGGAGGGCCTTTTGCCACATTATTAATTTATGGCACACCTGAAAAGCGTGAGGACTTGTGTGCGCACTGTTTGCGTTCTGTTTACACATACGGCGTGCAATTTGTGACCGAAAATGGTGCGCGTCGGCACGAACAGACCACGCTCCCGCACGACTTATTTACAACTTGTCAGGCGGTGGTTACTTCGAGTGCACGACAAAGGTACGCTTGACACGCATTGCTCCCACATGGGTATGCATTATCACCACCGTTACTCAACTCCATGAAGCAGCCCTGGCATCATTTGGTCCCGCTGCGCCCAGAGGACGTAATAAACTAGGGGAGAAAAAGAGGCACAGAGTATGGCAGAGGGAATTAGTTATTAACAAAAAAAAAAAAAAAGCACAAGGAAGCTCCAAACGCTACGGAAATTACTTGAGAAGTCCCCCCAAATTGCTCCAAAGAGGTGGTGCAAAAGTTAACCCATTCAGGTGACAGAGAAACGCAGAGACACGCTTTGATACGTTTGATCACGTTGCTTTCACGACTAGTTCACAGAAATGATGCGTGCCAGAAATGCTGCAGAGTTAATAATGTTCCTTGTGCACTGGCAGCCCAGCTGAGTTCATACATAACTCACACCTGTTAACGACCGCTGTACGCATTAGCACGCATTAGCACGCATTAGCACGCAAGTTGCGTACCTCTGCGGGGACAAAGCGTGTGTAAACGAGGCTTCAGTAATCTAATACTAAAGTCAAGAAAAGTCAAATATCAAATGAAACAACTTGTGTCCAAATTCCAGTCTTAGACAAATAATTGGACAGGAAAGGCAAGTTGAACACAGCTGTGGAACAGTCAGGATGTTCAGGAGAGTCAAAGACAAAACCAACCAGCAAGTGGGCGCCTTAAACACTTTTGAGTAGATGACTGGATGCACCCGTCTATGACACTCAAGGCTTAATGAGCTCACAAACCCATTTTGTGCTCCAATCAAGCAGCGCTCGTTAGATGGAGGTATCCAAACCAAGGAAGTGACAGAACCTGTCTAGTTTTGTTTCGATGCATATTGCACACCTCGTGTTAATCTAATAAAGCTCCCTTCACCCCTGAAGTACCACTCTGTCCATCACTTCTATCCAAACAAAATAGATACAAACAGCCAATGATTTATGAATGAAAATTATTTATCAGTGTTATTTTTTTGCAGACTTATTTGCCGTTTGTGATGGAAAATGTAGTCATTTTTATACAATTTTCTTCTTCTGAGAGACTTTGCTGTGTCGCCGTGTTTGAGCCCACGGCCGGCGCTTTCTTCCTCAGTGAGGACATGAAAGTTTTGTCTAATCTAAATCTGATCTGGAATCTTTGCAGGGACACAGGACATGACGCAGGCATGCATAATGACGACTAATTTTAGCCTATCGTCAGTTGTTCTTTGTTTTACTTTCTCTTAGTTTTTTTTACCCACGAGAATGGCTTCATGTTGTTTACTGCTGGTCTACGGTAAACAATACTTTTTCTTTGAGGTATTTGGTGTGAAAAAGGGTAATTGTATGTTTTAGAAGTCAAACAAAAGTAAGACATTCTCACCAAAATGGCTTCAGATGTCTTGAAATAGATAAGTTCATAATGACGCACAGAATGGAGGACAGGCACTCAGGACCATGCTCGTGAACATCTCCAATAGGCAGTCCTCAGTAAGTGGGATCATCTGAAAATGCTCCAATTCTAGGTCACACTGTGGCCCTCCTCCCCTTACACACTCTCCCTCTGACAATACAGGACAGTCTTGACAGCCGTCTTTGTTGGAAAGGAATTAAACTGTCACCCACGGCAAGATGAAAACTCAACTCCTTGAGAACTTTCATCAAGTCCTTCTGAAACAGAAACCTATACAGTAGGGCTTCTTACTAATACGGTGGAGCTTCTGAAGTTTCAATGACAGTAAAATAAGTTAACTTGAACAACCTGTCACTGTTTTTTGTTCTCTCCTCGTCTGTCCCCTCTCAAACCACATTCCAGTAGGTGTTACTATTTCCATCTTCTGTTAGTCTGTTCTCGCTCTTTCCCCTCTTAAACAAGCTTCGATCTTTTCCGCCGCCCCTAAAAGCATATTCTAGTTGCTGCAGTTGTTGCCTTTTTAATTCTCTCCATCTGGCCCCTCTTAAATTAAGCTAAACCCAGAACTAGCAGGTGTTTGTGGTTGCGTTCTCTCTGTCTGTCCCCTTCTAAACAGTGCTCTACCATGTGTTATTATGTTGCTGTAGTCTTCAGGTTCTTTGCCCCCTCTTAAACCACACTTGTAGTAAGTGTTATTGCCGCCCTCTTCTGATATTTGTTCGTGTTTACGTCTGTCTCCTCTTAAACTAAGCCAAACCAAGAACTAGCAGGTGTTGTTTTGGTAGCATTTCTCTCCATCTGTCCCCTTCTAAACTACGTTCTACTATGTTATTGTTGCTGTTGTAGTGTTCCATTCTTTTTATCTGTCCCCTCTCAAACCGCACTTGCAGCAAGCGTTATTGCTGCCCTCTTCTGATATTTTGCTGTCTTGTTTGTCTACCCCTCTTAAATTAACTCAAACCAAAAACTAGCAGGTAGCCATTCTCTCCGTCTGCCCCCTTCTAAACTAAGTTCTACTATGTGTTGTTGTTGCTGTTGTAGTCTTCTGTTCTTTGTCGGTCCCCTCCCAAACCACTGATGCTGTCTTCCGAAACATTTTTCTTTCTGTCTGTCCCCCCTTAAATTAAGCAAAACCAAGAACTATCAGGCGCTGTCCTTTGTTGTGTCGTTTCTCTCCATCTGTCCTCTTCTAAACCGTTTCCACCACATGTTGTTTTTGCTGTCGTAGTCTCTGGTTCTCCATCTGTCCCCTCTCAAACCACACTTGTAGGAAGTATCATTGCTCCCTCTTACACTTTCTTCTTTTTTTCCTTCTCTCTATCCCCTCTTGACGCACATATGGTCCGGTGACATCATCACCATCTTCTTTATAGGCACATTGGACGAACATGTTAGTCCAATGTGCCTATAAAGTCTAAAACTGTGACCTCAAGTTCTTTTAGAGTTAGTTTCCTGGAAGTACAGATGAAAGTGTGTTCCCGTCCCTGCATCCATTATTCCACCGCACTGAGATAACTTGCACCTCTGCATGTTTCCCAGCCTTAAAGGAGCACATCTGCATTGAAATAGACACGTTGCCATTTTCTGACCTTCATAGAGGAGTTTGAAGCCATGAGCGGAGACGGCAAAGTCACTCGTCAGCCTCAAAGAGAAGACGTTCCCAGTGCTGGTGACTGGAGGAGGCACCTGGAAGCCTGTGAGCCTGAGGAAGCAAACACATGACAGAACGGGGTCACACATTGCCTGCAACAACGTAACACCGTAAACACACATGCTCGTATAGCAGCAATGCTACGGTATGTGCTTCCTTCTGGTATGTCATGACGTGTATGCCGTGTGTTCAGCAAACAATCAATAAATACACAACATGTGTTTGTGCTTCTTTATGTGTTGACCGACAATGGCGGCACTTCACGCACATACGGCATATTGACTTCCATCTTCGGCTGGTTTGATTGCACCGCTATTTGTGTTTACTCACACCAGAGCTTCACCCAGCCTCTGTGGTACAACACAAACAATTCTCCATTATTTGAAAATACATATATATTTAAATTTTTAAAAATGGAGGACGGGGGAGTTGGCAATAAAAGCCACCCGTGGATCAGGAGGGCTTTTTAAATAAATCATAGCACAAGATTAAAGGAAGCCAGGAGAGACGTGAAGGTGTTGTGTGGCTTGATATGCATACAGGCAAACAGCAAAGGAGTCGAGTGCAAAGGCGAGGCTGTCTTCCTGGATTGTTTTCTCAGCGGGTCCTCATGCGACATGAAATTTTAGGCTCTACTTATTTAAGAGAGGAAGAAAGATGGAGGCATGCAAACACGGTTTCCATTCATTTCATTGTTGTAATTAAAGCTTCCTGGAGTGGCTCTTGTTACTCAGCGCAGGCCTTATCTACGCTACGCTAACACAAAGCACAGCCCTCCTCGTCACTCTCACAAAAGGAACGCTTCAACCAGCCCAGGTGTGAGACGCTGGCATGGAAAGTTGAGGAAATTGTCACGTCATTGCCTTGTTGTGTCGTGCGCTCCACAGATGTTATGATACATTGTCATGCCATGTCACTGAGTGATGTTCTATATCATAGCGTGCACTCTTGTCGCATGTGATATGCTATGTTGTGTTATGTTACGGTGAGACGTTACGCCAGGGTCAGGGTCATGGCCGTGCTTGAAAGGATACATGAAGGCTGTGATGTGTTAGGGACGGGTGAGATGTTATGTTTCATGGTGTGTTATGTAGGGATGTAGATTTCTATGACGTGACATTACGCTGTGATGCTATGTTATTTACTCTCTTGGGATGTCATGTCGGTGGTCATCGACATTTTTGAGGTCAAAATCCCTGATCTGGCAATGTACACAATGTACTTTTAAACTTGCGACACGACCTGGCTGCTGGTTGTTATATTGTGTCACGTGCGGACGCTATGTTGGGATGTCACGTTACATTGTGTCACGCTATGTTGTGATACTGTGCTATGTTGGGATGTCACGTTACATTGTGTCACGCTATGTTGTGATACTGTGCTATGTTGGGATGTTACGTTACATTGTGTCACGCTATGTTGTGATACTGTGCTATGTTGGGATGTTATGTTACATTGTGTCACGCTATGTTGTGATACTGTGCTATGTTGGGATGTTACGTTACATTGTGTCACGCTATGTTGTGATACTGTGCTATGTTGGGATGTTATGTTACATTGTGTCACGCTATGTTGTGATACTGTGCTATGTTGGGATGTTATGTTACATTGTGTCACGCTATGTTGTGATACTGTGCTATGTTGGGATGTTATGTTACATTGTGTCACGCTATGTTGTGATACTGTGCTATGTTGGGATGTTACGTTACACAGTGTAACGTTATGCTGTGCTATGTATGGACATTATGTTACGTTACGGTATGTTGTGTTACATTGTGATGTCATGTTATGGTGGGATGTTATGTTGTGTTACCTTATGATACACTGCAATCTTACATTACGTAGGGCTGTTACATTGTGATGTTAAGTAGGATGTTGCATTGTGATTTCATGTTATGGGTGTTGCGTTATGTTGGGAAGTTATAGTCTGTTTTGTTGAGATCTTATGCAATGTTAGGCTGTTGTGCTGTGTTTTACCACGTTATTATATTAATGTTATCTTACGTTATATTTCGTTATTTATGTTATGCTATGTTGTGTTATTATGGTCTGCAGCCGTGGTCTGCTTTATTCCAGAATAAACATGAATGTCTGCTCTGTTGTGCTGAATGGGGCTTATTTGGACAATTAAATTGAAGAAAGCCCATGTTTGCGGCAATGATGATAATTAACTGATGATTAATACATGAAATCTCTCATAAAGGGAGAGTTGCAGCTACAGTATGCGTGAGTGCATGTATTCTGTGTGTGTTTGTGTGTATGGAGTGAAATCACATTACCAAGGCAATGACGAGCTAGCTAATACCAGTAGAGTGCTTCCTCTAGCACACACACACACACACGCACGCACACACGCGCGCAAGCATGCAGTGCGGCTAATGCGATTGTTAAGACTCCCTTCACTCGTTCTTTCACTCGCATCTGATTGTCACTTTATTGGCGAGTGATGGGGGAGATTTTTCATCATAGTGCTGCCATGAAATTACAAAGAAAGGTGGACACGCGCTCCAAAAAAACTGCAGAGGGGACAGACTGAATGGGATTGGCGAAGCACAGGTAATGTTTTGTGTAGTGATGAAAAAGCTAAAGTGAATGCAGCACATGTTTTTACTGTCTTTCAAAAAGGACGTATCCACTAACACTGCGGTGTTCATTCCTGCTTACTTCCAGTCGCCTTCCAATTGGCTCCGAACTAAACACAACAATGCCTCCTTGTTGCATAACTTGCAGTAATATTACAGCAGGTATTTACTGCACTGTAGAATTGGAGAAATCAGGTGACAACCTCGTGCTAAGCTTTCGAAAAGCTCTGAAATTGGGGCTAAAAAGAGCCATGTTTATTTGGACATGATCATATTTAATCTTCCGTCTGAGCAGCCTGGGCTGTGATGTCTTTTTCAGAGCTAAAATGCAACTTTTCTGTCATAATGAGCCGATGAACTGAAGAGGCCCTCAGAGTGAAAGTTTGTTACCTTATGGTGCGTTTATGTTGACTCCCAAAGCGCTGAAGTGGAGTGTGTGTTTACGCTTCTTTTCATTTGCTGTTGTGTGTGTGTGTGGTTTTTTTTAAATATATTGAGTCGACCCTGAGGCGTGACCCCCGCGGACGTAAAACCCTCTGAACCTGTGCTATCATCCAGTCTGTCCCGCTGGGAGAGAAGTAAGAGTATCAATTTACAAGCCACTTACTTTCCTTCCATCCTCCCCTCCTCCTCGTGGGGCAGGTTTCTTTCCACAATAAATCCCCCATCTGCCCACAGACGGGCTGTTCGATGTTCCTCCCACTCAGAACTAACATAAATCAGAGCGCACGACGGGCACGCCGCTCAAACTCTGCGTATGATGTGTGCATTGGCGCTATTTGCTAGTAGCACGTCATTAAATATTAATAAGACGAATCTTTGCGCTTCAAACGACACCCAAATGAGATCCGTTTACGCTGCAACGAGTCTTTCCCCGACGTCGCGAGAGCGTGTAAGTCACAACCAGGTCGTCAAGTGTCGCTGAGAGCGGCGTTTAATCAGGGGAGGTTTACGGCGCGGAGCGAGGCGTGCCGGTCGTCGAGGACGTAAATCAGTCGGAATGAAAACAGAGACACTTTGTCTCGTCTTGACGTGGCGGACGGCCTGACGGCCGCTTGTGAGCGTCCTCGCACGTCCTGCCGCCTTTACGGGGTGTAACCATGGCAACCGAGCCACAAAGGGTTGTCCTTAACGAGCGAGGTAAACGTGGGTGTTTGGATACACTAGACGCACAAAAGTATTGGGACACAGTCATTTCCACTCCAGGAAAAGGAAAAAGAAGAAAAGACGCTATAAAGATTTGCAAGGTCAGAGGTCACTGAGAAAGGGCTCTGGCTCGATGTGTTTTTTGTGGGGTTTGGGTTGCAGAAAGAGGGCGTTTCCCTAACTGTTCCCGCCAAAATGTAAGCAACAATTCAGAAAACTAAAATGTCAAAGTTGAATAGTTTTCTTTCACTTAATTGAATGTATGTACAGGTACAGTGTACTGTAGATTACATTTATGCAGACTTACGTACAGCCTTGAAAGCTTTGATGAGTTATCCAAACCCTAACTGATTAGTTTGCTGATTTTGTGAATGAATGAATGAATGAATGAATGATCGCTGTTTTGGTAGACGATGCTCTAGTATTCGTCAAAACATACTGAAATGCAAGCGATATGCTGCATTCTGGCACACGAGGCAGCAGTAACGTCACCGGGATGAGACATCCGTCCTTATTGCATCACCCTACCTTGCACTCCATGCTGCCAGCCATGGAAGCAGAGTGAAAATGGTTCTCCTCCCATTCTGTGTGGAAGTGGTAAGCTTATTGCTTCTTACTTTGTCCTTCTTCCCCACCCCATTGGAAACCCTTTCTTAAGTTTTGAAGAAATACATTTGAGGCTAACTAGCAGCCGTCTAGAGACCCTGCAGCAGACAAGTCAGCATAATTACACACTTTTTTTTTTTTTTAAAGTAATGCTATCAATGAAGGTTACGCTAGTGGTGATCCGCTGATGATGTTAGACCAGGTATGGGCAAACTAAGGCCCGGGGGCCACATCCGGCCCACCAGTTGCTTCCAAAGTAATTCATTTAAACTTATAACATACAAGCTAGCAACGTGACTTGCAAGTAGTCAGTGTCAGTCAAAGTGAGACAACCTTTTGATATTGTAAGTAGCTTTTCACATGCAGCGATCCAGACAGCTACCTCACCCATGGTGCCAAACAAACATAAATCAACAACTATGTGACGCACAACTGAACCTACACACTGCACTGTCTGGGAAGTAAAAAAGGGACGTTCACATACTCTGTAACTGTCCATGTTTTAGCGTTCATAGTTCATTTTGTACTGTATATCACACATCCTTTATTATTATATTCCGGATGTCTTCTTCAGTTAAAAAAAAAAAAAGTAAAATGTTGTTGTTGTGATAGGAAGGCACTCCAGCGGGTGATCAAGACCTCACAGAACATTGTTGGGGCAGCCCTCCCCTCACTGCAAGACATTTATAAAACTAGAGTCCTACGAAGAACACACAACCTCATCAAGGACAGCACACATCCACAACACTCATTATTCACACTCCTACCGTCAGGCAGACGCTACAGGAGTTTGAAGTCCAGGACCACAAGGCTGGCAAACAGCTTTTACCCACAGGCCATCAGGCTCCTCAACGAAGCACTCGCACACGCCGCACGCAACACACGCACACACTCATAGCACTTTATTTATTTATTTGTATATTTATTTGTATTAATGTCTCTTCTGTTGTTGTTGCTTAATTTATTGGTATATATGTTTATGTGTTTATGTTTCTTATGTTCTTATTCTTTCATTTGTTTTCTTTCTTTTCTTGGGAGAATGAACAGAATAAGATTTTCATTGCATGGTATAACTGCTGTTTTACCATGCACATGACAATAAAACTCTTCAATCTTGACTCTTATTTGATGTGGTCTGATGGTTAAAGTGCTCCTGAAAAAAAGGGACACAAACACATAACAGATTGTATGACACTTTGGAATTATAAGCTTGAACTAGTGTGCGTGTATCAAATATATAGTCTGGCCCCCCTAGCAAAATTTGGTTAACTCAATGTGGCGCGTGAAAAAAGTTTGCCCACCCCTGTGCTAGACTGTATATGTGATTATTATTAACATGATCATACATCTAGAGTGCTTCCATTCATACATCTTTCCTGACGGCCCCTGCACCCATCCAAGCACACACTTTCCCCCCTCGTTAAGGCCACTAATGGTGTTTTTATCCGAGTTCACAAACGTCTGCTCCTGTTATTTCATGGCCTTTCATCATTCGGCATCTCGTTAGCATTCATACAGATAAACTCTTTCTGACACAAGCGCATGCACACACACACACACACATACATATATATATATATGTATATATATATATACATACACACACACACACACACACACACATATATATATATATATATATATATATATATATATATATATATACATATACACACACACACACACACACACACATATATATATATATGTATATATACATACACACACACACACACACACACACACATATATATATATATGAGAGAGAAAGACAGGGTACAGAGGTCATAATTGTTCAGGTTGGCTGGAGAGTCAAGGGTAAGCATACACTTTTATTTTTTATATGTCTAAGTACCTTCACACGCATTTTATTTTGAATTTACGTTGAAAAAAACAACAAAAAAAATGAATCCTGCCTCGTATCACAGCTCAAAACAAGCACAATAATTACCAAACACAGCCCCCCCAACCCGTCTCATCCTGTCGTTCATCCTTCTCCACGTTCCCCCTCCTCTTCGCTGCCTCTCTGCAGCTTGTCCACAAGATTTATGTCCTCCAGTCATGTCCAAAGTTCAGGGTCTGGAGTCATGTGATTGATTAACAGCACAGGGCTGAGTGACACGCACGCACGCACGCACGCACGCACGCACGCACGCACGCACGGTCATTTCTCAGTACATGTGGTCAATAGTCACTGGTGTGTCGAGTAAATCAGTCACTGGTTGGCCACACGACTGGGAATCTGTGTCTTTGTGTGTGTGTGTGTGGGGGGGGGGTCCTTGTCCATGGTGACATGCCATGTATTAATAGTCTCTCACAAACACACACACACACACACACACACACACACAGTATTAATGTCAATTTGTTATTGTAGGGCTGAAAAGCCCCGCCCCCTTCTGATTTCCAGGCGGATTGACTGACTCCGCCCTCGTCCCAAGGAAAAGACAGTCATTCCAGCAGGCGACGAGGGGGGGTTGAATAGCAGATTAACCCCGCCATAGCCCCAGAGGTTGCTGAGACTCAGACTGACAAGCCCCGTCATGTGCACTAAAAGACCCCGGCAGCCTGTTGGTTTTTTTTTTTTAAACTCACTTTTAATTTTTTTTTAGAGTACAGCTAAGATCTTTGACGCCAGCATAGATAAGATATTGAGAAAATGTTGCACTGCAGGCACATTCACACATACTGTATTTCTATTTTTTAGCATCTTTTGTCAGTTTGATTAGTGACTTCCTGTTGTAGGACGTCGTCACTTCCTGTTGTATGGAAAGGACGCTCACGGAAAAGCTCCGTCCACTATTACCGGAGTTTTCAAGTTTTGCGAAGTCGGTGAATACAGTCCGCGATCACAACTTGTGAGTACAACATTGCAAGTACTCTTCATCCATCCATCCATCCATCCATCCATGCGTCCATCCATCCATCCATGCGTCCATCCATCCATGCATGCATCCATCCATCCATCCATGCGTCCATCCATCCATCCATGCATGCATCCATCCATCCATCCATGCGTCCATCCATCCATCCATGCGTCCATCCATCCATCCATGCATGCATCCATCCATCCATGCGTCCATCCATCCATGCGTCCATCCATCCATCCATGCATGCATCCATCCATCCATGCGTCCATCCATCCATCCATCCATGCATGCATCCATCCATCCATCCATGCGTCCATCCATCCATCCATGCGTCCATCCATCCATCCATGCATGCATGCATCCATCCATCCATGCGTCCATCCATCCATCCATGCATCCATCCAGCTGCGCTACAACACATCAGTCCTGACAACGCTCACATTGACTTTTATGCATTTGCCCTTTGCTGTGCCGTCATGAGACAGCGGCGTGCTGTATCTTAAATATCAACAGGTGCATTACAGCGCTGACAACACCACCGACCCGTTTTCCGGGTGTTTGTGACAAGCTGCCATGAGAAAACTTGATTTTCCTTGCGGGACTTTCAACAGCAGCCTTCCATTGTGGTGAAATAGGATGTTGGCTGTGCTATTAAATAATAAATGTTGTGTACCCCCCGCTCCTTCCTGCCTCTCAGACAGTTAGATAGATAGTGACTGCTGACCACCCCCCCACCTTTCCAGGAGCTAAAGCTTGTTTAGGCTTCTGGCTAGCCCATCACTAACTATTAAAGTTGATGGGCATGGGGCGACACGTGCACTAAAAGGGACAAACACACACACACGTTTAGAGGAACACAAATGGCCGTGCATGCTGGTTCACACACACACACACACACACACACACCTGTACTGGCTAGATAGGCAGAGACAGATTGCATGCCTCTGCTGGCATTCAAAGGGGAGGTGTCAGGGCTGACAGCGACTTAAAGGTACAGTCGTTAGAGAGATATATGGGCCGGGGGAGGAAAGAGGAGATTAGATGTGGTGCTGAGAGAAAAGAGGGAGCACATAAAAAAAAGAAATATGACAGGAAGGGATTAAACACGCACACAAAGGCACGCCGGAGCAGGAGCACGTGGGAGGTGGCGAACTCGGCGGTAGTAAAGATGCGACTCATGTCACATACAACATGACTTCACAAGATTTTAGTCGGGAATTGTAAATAAAAAACACTATTAGATACTACAGGACTGAGATCCCAGGAACATGGTGCAACACACCACAAATATGGCTGAAATGTTGCAGCACCTTCCACAAGCGTGGCGATCATGCTGCAACACACACTGCAAAGACGCTGGACATGATGCAACGAACATGGCCGACCTGCCACAGCACAAGCCACAAACATGGAAGATGTGTAACTAAACAAAACACAAATATAGCCAACACACCTTCCACAAACATGGCCGACATGCTGCAGCATACTCCACAGACACGGTGGAGAACACGCTCCGCATAAATGGTGGACATGTTGCAACATTTTCCACAAACATGGCTGACATGCTGCAGAACAGTCCACAACGTAGTGGACATGCTGCTGCACACTACAGAAAAACTACTGTGGAGTCCACAAACACGGTGGAGAACACGCTCCACAAATATGGCGAACGTGCTGCAGTGCATTCGACAAACGTGGAAGATGTGTTGCGAAACTCTCCATAAATATAACCTGCAGAACACCTTCCACAAACATGGCCGACGTACTGCAGCATACTCCACAAACACGGTAGAGCACATGCTCACCAAAAAGGCCGGACGGGCTGCAGTCCCTTCCACTGCATGAAGTCATGAAGTCAGCCATGGCAAGTCCGACACGATGGAGTGAAAATAAGTTCTCCCATTACGTGTGGAAGTGGTTTTTGGCTTCTTAAGCTTAGAAGAAATACATTTGAGCCTAACTGGTGAGCTTGCTAGCTTGCTCGCTTGTTAGCATGCTAGCTAGCAGCTGTCTCTCTAGTCCCTGCAGCATAAGAGTTGTGCAATGTGGCGTAAACAATGAATAATAGGAGTGTAAAGCTGACTATTTCATGCCTGCAGGGCTCTAATAATGTTTAAAACTGTATTTACAACATCAAACAGGTTTTCTATGCTCTAAATACAAAAAAATAGCATTCGTTTAATGCGGCCAGGTCTGGAACCAATGAACTGCTACAAACGAGGGCCGACTATGCCCGATACAGGGCATATATACAAGATGTAAATGGTATGATGTCTATGTGGGTACGTTGGCACCATAGCATCTCTCCAGCTCTATTATGGCCCCAGCATGGATTTGATGCAAAGCCTTGTAATGTTAGGTCTTTGGTAATGCTTTGTGTCTGTCTCTATGCACTCATGGCCCGAAGTAATAACAACCTCTGTGACATGTTTGGCGACACGATATGATGCAGTGGACCGCCCATGCATTCACACGCAGACAAAGACCCTTTCCACAGATGAAGACGCTGGCGAGCACTCGGATGCACCATTTCTCAAGAAGAGAGTTACGTTGGAGGCTTTTCTTAAAAATGAAGTGTAAAAACCAACCTTGAAAATGGCAGGTGACTATATACAGTGGTAGCTAAGCATCATGAATCATTTTCATTAGCGTGTCCTTCCATGTCCACTTCCAGGAGCCAATTGGAGCAAATCTGAGTGGACGTTTTTTAAAACTTCCATCTTGATTAATGGCCAAGCTCAGCTCCCATTATACCGTACAGCACACCACCTGTGGACACAGTTTATTATTTAAATATACAAACACACTTTAATTTTAAAGCTGTGCGCAAAGCTTGGAAGCAGGAATACGGCGTCAGTAAAATGCAGCTGGCCTTCTCTGTGTGGAACACGCCATTAATACCACGGCAAATAAAGCCAGTGACATTTTGCAGCATGTAGGAACAGACAGGTGGGCAAATGAAAAGGAATAAAAGCGAACGGTCGTGCTCTGGAGGGGTCATTGAATGATCCTATGAGAGTGAAGCAGATGATAGGCTTCAGCCGTAACGGTCTCCTGATATCCAACAGCTACAGGGCACTGGGAGCAGATGTGATGGATACTGCTATCATCACAGCCATCACTGAGGTAAATAGTGTTTGGAAAGCGTGGCTAGCATGGAACATCTATGCCAAGGTATCAGTCTTAGGTTTATGCTAAAAAACGTAGCGACACATCTCCATATAATACTCGTAATTCTCGCCTTTGAGAGCCAATATGGTGCTGACTCTCAAACAGATTTCTTACATCTTGAATTGTCGGTAATTCCCCAACAAATTAGTGCCAACCGTCTGGGTGACTGAGCACCAGCCCAATAACGACGCATGGCATCAATAGCATCGGACCGAGCATATTCCTTTCTCTTTAAAGGTTACCTACTATGCACGAGTGACCCTTTAAAAACGTTCAAATAGTAATATGCCAGGCTGCAACTATTTGCTTAGTTGATTCATCTGAAGCTTGTTTGGATGAATGGAGTAATTGGTCAGGTCCTGGACGGACCAAATCAATATGAACCAAACACAAACAGGTGGTTGTAAGGCAAAAATGTCTATCAGTGTTTTCCAAAAAAAATATTCACATTTCAGCGGCTGAAATCAGAGGATATTTACATTTTTAAATGAAAAACGATTCATTAAATACCAAAATAGTTGTTGATTAATTGGATTAATCATTGATTAATTGGTTAAAAATGATCACTAGTAATTTGTGTCCCTAGAGCCTGTTTAGACAAATCTATTCTCTCCCTCACTTGTTTGCCCCACTTTTGAGAAGGGAGGCGCTCAGTCGCTTCTGAAGTTCCTGCTTTTCGTGATGGCATGAAAGAAAAACCTCCTGTTGTGTGGATGGGATAGCGCCCCTGACCCGCTGTGTGTATGCCCACCACTTCAAAGTACAGTTTTGTAAAAAATTAAATCAATAAATGTAAACAGGCACATCCTAAAATAATGCCAGGAGCTCTGCCAACTTTCAGTCAGCTATCGACAGCGAATAGCTGGTGTTGCTGTTCAAATGTGAGTGTAATGTTAGCACTTAGCTTAGCTCACATGGCTATGCTAGTGTCCCACTTCTTAATGTTATACTGTTGTACAGTATGTGTTATGTATTTTGGACAACATGCATCCAATACACTATTGTGGGACCCCTGAAATGTTGGACAATAGTACAATATGATACTATGAATGTGCTTTTATGAAAACAAAAGCTACTTTTGCCTGAATACCTTATGTAACCATGCACAAGCACCCACTTACTAGCGTGGCGCTAACAACAATCTAAGAGGTCAGTCTAACAATGGTGCTTCTAAAGCACAACAAGAAAAGGAGCCCATGGTCCAGTGAGGAAACACAGTCTATAATGGTCATGTGACAGATGGTGATTAATTGATACATCAACAAAGGGTGCGTGGCCGTGCGCGTGCATGCGTGTTAAGGTCACTACACGCTCTTTTAATTGAATTCTTGTATTTGTGTCTGCGAGGATAATGGAGCGACGCAACGGAGCAGAGACGAACCCGCATTGTTCCCCGTTTCTACTCCCGTCCGGGCCTTTTGTAGACATTCGTTGCCTCCGTGGCAGAGTTTCAACGCCATTAGTCCGCCGACGTAAAATCTTTAAACATCGCTGCTGTCGTAAATGTGTACACACCTGAGCGATTAACGGTGTTTTAAGAGCGAGTCCAATGTTTTACTAAAATACAACTCTCTGCTAATGAGGGCAGCGTGAGGGAGACTCTTCTCTCCAGGCCTTTTATAGCAAACAGTTTGAAACAACATGATGGAAAATTCTCAACGTACAGACAAGTTGCAAAACAGTTTCCATGAAATTGGTGGACTTTCAGCTGCGTACTCCACAAATATGGTGGACAGCACACATCACAAACATGGCCGACATGCTGCAACACACTCCACAACATGGTGGGCATGCTCCAGAACAGTCCACAAACATGGCAGACATGCCATAATACAATCCACTGACATGGAGGATGTGTTATAAAACTCTCCACAAAAATGGTGGACATCCTGCTGTAGACAACATGCTCTACAAACACCGCAGAGGTGCTGAATCATGCTCCACAACATGCTGCAAAACATACCACAACATGGTGCAGAACACACCACAACTTGGTGCAAAACACACCACAACGTGGTGCAAAACACACCACAACATGGTGCAAAACACACCACAACATGGTGCAGAACACACCACAACATGGTGCAGAACACACCACAACATGCTGCAGAACACTCCACAACATGCTGCAGAACACTCCACAACATGGTGCAGAACACTCCACAACATGGTGCAGAACACTCCACAACATGGTGCAGAATGCTCCACAACATGCTGCAGAACACTCCACAACATGGTGCAGAACACTCCACAACATGCTGCAGAACACTCCACAACATGCTGCAGAACACTCCACAACATGCTGCAGAACACTCCACAACATGGAGGAAAAGGCTTCTTGAGACGTCATCTGTACTTCTGTGAAGAAGGTGTCGGACGTTTCGCTCCTCATCCGAAGAGCTTTGTCAGCGAACTAATAAGTGCTGGTAGCTTAGGCCTTAAATACAGTAAGAGTGGGTGGAATTGGTGTGCCAACACCCTCCTCCTATTGGTTCGTTACACTAAGCCTGGGCGGAGTAGTGGTATATTCTTCGACTGAGAGCCTACACAGACACTCAACAACATGGTGTAGAACACAACACAACATGGTGCAGAACACAACACAACATGGTGCAGAACACAACACAACATGCTGCAGAACACTCCACAACATGGTGCAGAACACTCCACAACATGGTGCAGAACACTCCACAACATGGTGCAGAATGCTCCACAACATGGTGCAGAATGCTCCACAACATGGTGCAGAACACTCCACAACATGGTGCAGAACACTCCACAACATGGTGCAGAATGCTCCACAACATGCTGCAGAACACAACCTGGTGGACATGCTTCAATAAACTCCAAAAGCATTAAAGCATTGCAAATTGTTGCAACACCTTCTAAAAACATGGCCGACATGCTGCAACAAACACTACCATTGTCTACTTTGTTCATGGTGGACATGCGGAAAAACAGTCCCCAACATGGAGGAATGCCTGAATGGACCATTTTGATGGTCTCCGATAGTTAGAAACAACTTATTTTCATGGCTTACAATTAAGAGGTTGGACATTGGACAACCGGATGCCGCAAACCTTCAGAGCGATTGAGTCATCTGGCTTTGCGTCACGCTCCGAAGAAAACAATTCCTCCAGAGTCCCACGTCAACTTCCACATACCAGAGGCCTCAGCATGTTTGTCTTCAAATAATGAGACAGGCGCGTCCATCCCCTTGCCCACGCAGTTCACCATTAAACTCCGGAGGGATGTCGGGTGGGCGTGAGGCTCAAGGAAAGAAAGACCTCCTAACACTGAACGCTAAAGACACAGCGAGTGTGCCTGGCAAAGATAAAGAAATGTATGGTGTCCATGACAGGTTCACAAGAGGACATTTTTCACACGTATTCCTCAAACATTTAGTGACATGGACTCATTCACCTCAAGCAATCATTGCTGGACGAGTACTGGGGGATCAAGTAGCTATTTACCTCCATCACGTACAAATTCATTTAGAACTTTCATTTCACTTTTTGTCGATAATCTGTCTCTGATGGCGAAGACGTTTTTGGTGCCTAGTCAAATTGCAGGCACACATTTGAACAATATTGTGATAATATTGCTATTTGTGATTATTATATGACGTGATCACCCCCCACCCAAATTGTGGATATTTTTCAACTCGAACTTCTCATGTGTGTCATCTTTAAAGGGACTGTTTGCAACACAACGGGAGCTGCAGCGGTGACAGGTTAGTGCACGCTCTTCTCCAGCAGATATCTGCAGCTGTGTGTCGGACAGAAGGCAAGTTCATGGAAAACCTTTGCCCGTCATTCACAATCCTTATATGAGACATGAACACACGTCTTACTCTTTTGTGTGCGTTCTAAAAATATAAAAGCAGATAAAAGAGGCAGCTAAGAATGAACGTAATGGGACGCACCTATTCCGCCTATAGAGCCTTCCAGAAAAACCTCCAAAAAGCGCCAACAATGCTCCATTTACATAATGTGATCTGCATATTAGCTAGAGCGACATTGTTATTATTATTATTATTATTAACACTGTTACGCCGAAGAACTACTGCGGCAAAGTAAAAGCACAGTATCCTTGAAGGTGGACACTTAGTCGCTGATCCAAATATCGGATTGTTCAGCTTTGGTGCGACGGTTCCTCCAGCCAACATTCTTCCATGCTGCTTCGTCTGAAGGCAAAGCCAAACATCTGCGCTCATCCCCTTCCTAGGTGGCTTATCAAAGTGATCCCTCCCGCAGGAAAAGTGGGCATGACACCTGGGTGACGACCCGCCTGCAGCTTGTGTGTGTGTGTCAAGAGGCTAATGGGCAGCTTGAGGGGATTACCAGTTTAGCCGCTGGGATTACTGGAGCGTCTCACACACACATGAAAAGACACACTTATTTAGCAGGCGGGGAAAGACATATTGGCTGACTTGGAAGACAATGCTGGATCCCTGTGGCCCTGAGATCCAAAACAATCCACTTTAAGACGTTCTCACCGTGATCTGAGCCGGCTGGTTCTACCAAGGAATGTAAGCTAGCTCAATGGCGCTATGAATTCATATATTCATTAACCGCAGTGAGGTAGAAGTTGTACAACAAGTGTTTCCTTACTCCATTATGTAAAGTCAGCTATAAATATTTATGAAAAGTGGAACAGTGGGTACTTATCTTTGTCCTTCCAAGTGCAACAAGCGCTGCCAAACACTCTTAAAAGAACTGACATTTATGATTCAGCGCTGAGAACATTGTGCACTTTGTTAAGAGAAATATAATTCCTAATTCCTGCCTTTGTCTATTTTCTTTCAAATAATGACTGGAGATCACGCAGGGATGGAAAATGCAGCATAAGGTCCAAATATTCAATATTTCCATACTGACCCAAATATCATGTGAAAGAAAGGTCGTCTTATATTTGGGTCAACATGGTAACTTCAAATGAATCATGGTGAGGTGATACCCATTTGTGTAAAAACACCTATTCTCAAACCGTGGCAGGAGCACCACTGGTGGTACGCGGGCTCCATCTCCTGGTACTCAGCCACACTAGCGATATATTATTAAAGTAAAAATACAATTATATTAGACATGTAGATGTATGAAATACAGCTGAAATGGAAGCCAACTACTTGCATGGACAAGCCAAATATTCCAAATTAAAACGTAACGGCTAGGGGAGGGAGTGAAACTTGCAAAGCAAAATACTTTTGAAAACCGCAGTGTTCTAACATCATGTCTACAAATAAATACTGTCAGATAAATTTGTTTTTCACAAGCTGTAGGCACAACTAGTTATTTATGATTATAATACAGTGACTTGAGATGTCACGAGACACGCGCTTCACAAGACGAGGCGATTCACGAGATTGGGTTTATGAGAACGAGACGAGACAAGATTTTAACATTACTTCTAAGAAAACTACAATGAATATATATATATATATATATATATATATATATATATATATATATATATATATATATATATATATACATATATATACGTTTTAACTCCACTCCGCACTTTGAATTTCGTTTTTCAAAAATATATATTCGTTAATAAATCATGTTATTTTGTGGTTTAATACGGCCTGTTAGTACCAAAATATGCAGATTTTACATATTTTTCGCCTAAATTCAGCATTTTCAAGCATAAAAATGGCTGAATGAACTCAAACACAAATATAAGGCATTCAGAAGATGCATTCAAAGACGTTGTGATGATATCTAATATTCTACACTGGTCACTAGGTGTCAGTAATTCACAGGGCATTGAATAGATCGCAACTGGACTGTTCAGGTTGTCTTAGAAGACGTTTTGCTTCTCATCTAAGCAGGCTTCATCAGCTTAGGTGGGACACAGACCAGTCAGACTAGATAGTACAAAAATGTACATATTCTGGACAGACAAGACCGATGGTTTGAAAGAGGTGAGGGAAGCCATTTATATTAAGGTTGAGAAGCCAACCCTGAACAGAGGGCGGGGTCTACAACACCAGCCTTCTCCCACATGCAACGCTGTCCTTTCATCCCTTCCTAAAAGAGTCGATCATTTAGCCTCCAACAAATAAAGAAGGCACAGCCACCGTGGTTTCAGGTGGGTCCATGACCATCATGACATCTGAATGGGATGCTAACAAACCACCATCGTTGGCGGGCTGAGGCCCACTCCATTGTGTTCCAATGACTGTCATTTGACGGCACTGAAGAGCCAAACCATTCCTGTCTGGACCTTTAGAGGGTAAATACAGTCATTAAAAAATGATGGGAGCACCCTTGTTTCTTCAGTGTCTTGTTCATTTGAATGCCTGATACAACGAAAGGTACCTTTGTTTGGACAAACATAACAATGACAACACAAATAGCTCGTAAGAGGTACATTTTTTGGCAGTACAATGCTAGAGCTATTCATGTAAGAACTTACTGGAAGTGATTTTGGTTATTATCGAGACAAACATGGAAGTTGCTAGATATCAGCTCTTAAATTGAACTCTTATGAGGTACATGTATATTTGTTATCATTATATTTGTCCAAACAAGGGTACATTTAGTTGTATCAGGCATTAAAATGGATCCATAAACTGAAGAAACAAGGGTGGCCTCATCATTTTTTCCATGACTGTGTTTATCCTCTAAAGGAGGAGGCAGGTCCAGACAGGAAGGGTTTGGCTCTCAAGCTCTCAGACTAGACCTGTCCTATCTAGTCTGCCTGGTGTGTGTCCCACCGAATCAAATCATATGAAAACTGGAGTTTGACTGTAGTTGAATGAACAGCGCCTCTGCTGGCTGAAGCCAAGTAGTGCACTCTCATTTTGACTCACTCGATTAAACAGAACAGCATTACACTCTTGGCTATCGCAATTACAGCACAAGTACTAAAAGTTACAAGAGCTGTTAAACACATATTAAAAATACATTAAAAAACAATCTAAAAATGAATTTAGAATGAAACTAAAAAAGTACCAACAATAAATGAAAAATATCATTCACAGTTGAGATTACACCTGATGAAGTGAAAGTGTCCACAAGCCTTACAGAAAGTGAGGAATTGAAATCAATTATTAATAAACGTCATACATTATGTCGAAAGGACGACAAAGACTCAAAAGTGCTGGGAATTGACTGTGGACCCGCGCGCCTTCACGTTATTGTAGCGATTACAATTGTAATCTGCGGCTGAAAACGAAAAGGGAGCCGCTTATCAGTGCTGAATAAATGACGTTCATAAAAGAGTCGGCAGAGGAACAGACGGGGTCACTCGCTGCTGAATTAATATTGAGAGAGGAGACAGACACAGATGAAAGACTTGGTTATATTACAGAGAAAAAAACGTGCAGACGAGGGGACTGAATGTGCAAATAGATAATAGGCGTCCATGCAGTACATGCAGACACGAGCGATAACACACCAACAATGCTTCAAATGTTTAAAAACACAATGTTGTGCTGAGGACACCCCTAAAGATGTTATTTTACGAAGAAGCTCGGTCTTCCCCACTGTAAGACATGTAGAAACTGACAGGACGCTGCACACAGACATGAAAACACGCACGTCAAATAAAAATGCTAGCAATTTCCTAAATGGCTGTTAGCAGCTTAGCAACTTCCCATGAAAGCTTTTTTCCTCCTTCCTCTACCTCAAATAAACTCAGCAGCATCTCCCTGCTCACCAATTACTGTACACACAAACTGCAGTGCGTTATCTGAGCGTGTCCTCACTTCAACTTCAAACAACACAGTTTGGAAATAAGGCACCGGCCACTACATTAGGTACACTTGCATGCATAAATGGCACTCATTGAACCACATGTTTATTATTGTGGTGTCAGCATCATATTGAAAGGCGCAAACATATCGTTGTTGTTTTCTGATGAAAGACGGGAGTCTAATCTTTCTTTTGGTAGGTTCCATGTTTGTGTGGCCGTAGAACACAATATCCTGGGTGCCATGAAAAATCATCTAAAATGGCCGCCACTGAAGGGGTTGTCTTTCGAAAGATGTCTTATTTCAAAATATATATATATAGGAACAATTATTTAAATGATTTCAACTTGTTTGTATACTGTATTACTCCTTTTCTTCACTGATTGGCTGTTTGGGATAAATCACACGGTTACCAAATGTGGTTCCCTCCCTCACAAACGACAACTCTTCTTCTTCTTCTTCTTCTTCTTCACCAACAAAGAGTGGTAGCTTTTGTGCACCCATAACCCCGGTCAACCAGGCAAATAATAATAATCATAATAATTAAAAAGAGCCCCTTATCTCCTCCCTTCCATCTTTTTAACCTATCGGCAAAGTTGTGTGGATCGTGGAGCACACGCACACACACACACACGCACGCACATGCTCACACAAAAGTGTAACACACAAACACACACCTCTTACCCACCTGCAGGGCAGAACTGATGCGGGAGGAGATGAAATACTAAGACCTCAGGGATAAACACACCTCCATTAGAACTCGCACAAGCGCACAAAGACGTCATACACAAACACATGCACACAAACACACGCACACACACGCACGCACACACACACACACACACAACTATGTAAATCATGCATTCTCCCCCTCAAAAAGTTTACCCAAATTATATTATCCCGACATCAAATGTGTATTTTTTGTTTGCACACAATGTTTTCATGACCTTTGTGTTGCCAGTGTGCTTGCATGCAGCAGTGTCTTCCCCTGTGTGTGTGTGTGTGTGTGTGTGTGTGTGTGTATTCCTTTGAACATGTGTTTTCTTCCTACATTGCTTGCAAGAGCATGACCTCAGCGTGCCCTCCCAAGTGAAAGGATGAGAGAGTTACTTATCTAGGTGTAAATGGGGGCGCTGTAGAGGATTACTCCTAACAAACTGGGTCGGGGGGGGATCAACTACCTTGGAACACAAACTGCCTTCTGTTGTGCTGTAAAGGGGCCATTAAAAAAAAAAAATAGTGCAGGGTCTTCACTGGCAGCTGTGGAGGTCAGCATTTGAAGCACCAAGAGCAGCTTTATCTACCTCTGCAGGCACTTTAAAATGTTGCTACTCAGCTGTTGGTGTGATTACACTGACCGTACTGTTGTTTCCAATGAACTCATAAGTGCTATTAATGCTGTTCAATGCGGGTTACTCCTTATCGCTGCTCCAACAGTGGTTCTCTTGCTGCTGTGTTGTTTTAATAAAGAGAGCTACGCATTGTCATGCACTCCAAATCATTATTACTATTACGTTATCACAAGATGGCAACAGCTGCCTTTGAAGTACCAAGAGCAGCTTTATCTACCTCTGCGTGCACTTTAAAATGTTTCTACTCAGCTGATGGTGTGGAACTCATGCGTTTTACCTTGGCTGTATTGTTGTTTACAATGAACCCATCAGTGCTATTAATTGTGGGTTGCTCCTACTACAACACTGGTTCTGTTGCTGCTGTGTTTTAATAAGAGCTATGCTTTCTTATGCACTCCAAATCATTATTATAAGGTTAAAAAGCTAACTCCACAAGATGGTAATAGCTGCATTTGAAGTATCATAAGCAGCTTTATCCATCTCTGCATGTGCTTTAAAATGTTGCTACTGAGCAGTTGGCATAGAAGTCACACGTTAGACTTTCCCTCCTGTTGTTTACAACCAAATCTTTAGTGTTATTAATGCAAGCTAATCAGTTTGCTCATTAATGCTATTACAACATTGGTTTTGTTGCTGCTGTATTGTTTTAATGATGAGAGGTATTTTCTCATGCACGCCAAATCTTTATCAAAAGGTTAAAAAGCTAACTCCACAAGATGGCAACAGCTGCATTTCAAGTATCATGAGCAGCTTCATCCATCTCTGTGTGCGCTTTAAAATGTTGTTACTCAACTGTTGGTGTGAAACTCAGGCGTGCTACACTGTTTTGTTTTTTTTTTTTTTTTTACAAAGAACTCATCAGCGCTGTTAATGCTGGCTGAGCAGTTTTCTCTTTTCTGCTATTACAACATTGGCTCTGTTGCTGCTGTGCTGTTTTAATGCAGAGAAATACGCTTTCTCATGCATTCCAAATAATTAAAAGGTTAAATAGCCCACCAGATGGCAATAACTACATTTGTAACAGCTATTGCCATCTTGTGGGACATAGCTGCAATTCTCATGAGCAGCTTCATGTACCTCTACATGCGCTAGAGGTATACACAATATATCACCATCAGTGCACACCTTCTTTGTAACAACTAGTATTAATGTTTTGTGTGCAGTCTCCGTTCCAGTGTCTCTATTTATTCAGCGGAAAGCAACTTGAGGACAGACAAGTGCATCGACCTCCTCAACCTTCACCTCAGCAACAATGTTGTCTTTACCCCCTAAAACCTTGCCGTTTAAACCCTGACCCAACTAAAGATGGATGCCCTCGGCTTCAGCTCGGCAGCCCTGAGACTGCCAGCTTATAGTTCTTGATTAGGGAGCAGCTGGCAAAGAAACAAAACCAAAAAAAAGGCTCTAGGCTTGGTTTGGTTCCTTTGTGACCTCAATACACGTTATTATCATACCACGTCTGCCAAGATGGCTGACAGCGGCCATAATGAGCCATCAACAAACAAAAGTGTACTTTCGAGACTGAGCAGCAGCTAAAAAATGCTTTGCTAGATGCGTTCCTGGAGTAAATTATTTAAAAGTCTACTGTTTTGCTGCTTACTCAAGTAAATGATGAACTCGTCTCAGCAAATTGCGACATGACAACTTAAGAAAAAAAAGCGTTTGATCTATTTCACCGTTTTGTGACCTTTTCAACTGCAATCTTACTCAAAGCAGACATTATTGTCTCGGCAATGCCCACCTGTGTTGGCACCAACACTAAGCAGACAGTCTAAACACATTTCCAAAGATTTGAGCTGGACATCCAGCGGATCGAAGGCAATCAGACACCAACACACAAGCCTAGTTTGTAACGCATTGTGTTAGATTGTGTTTGGGCCTGCACACAAATAAATATGACCAGCGTTTCAACACACACAGATATTGATTACAGCTATGCTTTCAAAGGGCGTATTGAAACGCAACATTTGCTGAAAAAGCTTCACATTTTTTACGACCAAAGTCATAATAGAGTATTTTTTAATCACGTTTTAGGTAAGTAAAGTCGAAAACTTAATGAACATACAAATAATTACAGGTAGAAGACCTCTTTTCAAACACCTGAATGCAGCTTTTACAGTGGGAAACCAAATACAAGACTTTTTTGTATGTGTGTATTATAGCTGAGGCGTTATCCAACCCGCAAAGCAGACGCAGCGTTCATTGGAAGCAAGTGATAATTGAAGATAACATTTCAAACTCATTTTAGATAATGAGATCATTTTTGGACTGTAACAATGATTTGGAGTGCATGGGAAGGTGGAAAGCAAAACACAGTTCTCTTTTATCACATGTCCATTCATAAACAAGTGCATTGCACAACAGAACCAATGTTGTAACAGCGGTAAATAGCAAACTGCTCAGCCAGCATTAATAATGAATAAAAATGTTAACAGTGCAGAAAGTGCAACATGCATGAGTTTCACACTAACAGCTGAGTAACAACATTTTAAAGTGCATGCAGAGATAGATACAGCTGCTCGACGCTGACCACTCATTGAAATGCAGCTAATGCCTTTCTGTGGAAAGTAAAACATGGCACTCTGACCACATGGTCATTTATTAAAAAGGACACAGCATGACACACCAGCAAGAGAACCAATTTTGTCATAGTGGTAAGGAGCAAAATGCTCAGGTAGCATTAATAATAAATAAAATAGTTAATTGGAAACAACAGTGCAGAAAGTGTAACATGCATGAGTTTCACACCAAAAGCTGCGTAGCAACATTTTAAAGCGCATGCAGAGATAGATAAAGCTACCACCATCTTGTGTAAAAAAAACACAGCATCCACAGTTGTTAATGCCAATATTTGTTGACCCGGTGCTAATTAGAGAAGTTTTGCTTTTGAAGAACTTGCACCCGGTAACTATGGGGCACTCTGAGGTTAACTGAACAGAGGCGTTAATTGGAGCAGTTACGTTACGGTTCCAAGCAAAAACACTGCTTTGCCAAAGAGAATACAATTGTTAGTTTACTGTGGGTTTTGGCTAGCGTTCAAAATCAAACCCCGGGAAACCAGACATTGACGCATGGATTGTCTAATCTGGCGAGGAGGGAGGAGAATTCATAAGTGGAACAGCTCCACCCAGAAGAGTTGCACGGATGCCAGCATGGTGACCCAGGAGATACGCATCCAAGCACTGTGTCCCACAAACCCACCAAGTTCACTGGCAGGGTAGCGTTCAACTTTAAAAGACGCCACAAATGTATATTAGATTGGAATGGTGGACTCCTTTGGCTTTGTCAACAGGGCTGAGCGTGCGTCAGCACCTGAGGAAATAGGTCTGCAGTCGCATTGTCAACACGAGTCAGGAGACTGGGCCCGCGTTCACGCCGAGGTCCCGTTTATTTAATGAGATGAATCGTGTGTGAGGCGTGCTTCTAAGAAGCCAAGGCAAAGAGATTTAGGTCATCAAGAGAGGGGAATGAGTCCTCCTGATATTTGCTGGAAAGCAGTCCTCTCACCATGGGACGCTGTTGCTTGAACCGTGTTAGATCTAGCAATACAACAATCAGTGCAGCGGCTTCTTCTTCTTCAAATGCTGCATGAAGGCGCAAAATGAAAGACTGGCCGAACTCTTCAGGGAGGAACACACGGAGCGTTAGACGTCCTGGGTTGACTTGTGTTTTTGCTGTTTTACACAGCAAGTATGAGTTTTAAAACTGTTTTATATGCGTTATGTACAATGTCTTCAAGTCTAACAGCCATTTAATGGAGATTTCTACAACTTTTAAAGTGGAAAAAAAGCAAATAGGTAACATTTTAGCATTCTTCCATGTGCATAAATACGTTTAATGTCTACGGTAATCCCTCGTTTGATGAGGTTAATTGGTTCGACAACCGACTGTGTGGCAAAGTGGGATTTCTTATTTACAAATGGAATATTTTTGTAGTTAGAAGACCTGTTTACGACCTCTAGTGCCCTCTAGACATGGAATAACACCCCATTCCGGTGCTGGGGGAGCTGAGTTAGGGACAAACAGGAAGTGACGTCCTGGGCTCAGAATTGAGTTTAAACCTGGCGTGGGTTACGGCCTCAACAATAGCCCATGTTAGGGATTATTTTGCCTGTTGTGAGATAATTCAAACCTGCAACAAAACCCTGTTGTTCTGGCCATCAAGTCTGGTGCTTGTGTGTCTCAATGAACAATACAGCAACATTACTGACTCCTAGTGACCAGTGTAGAGTACTACATATCATCACAACATCTTTAATTGCATCTTCTGAATGCCTTGTGTTTGTATTTTAGTTCTTTTAGTAGTTTTTATGCTTCAAAATGCTTAATTTAAGCCAAAAAAATCATAACCTATGCTTAAATATGCATTTTTGACTAATAATGGGCTGTATTCAACCACAAAACAACATGCATTATTAAGTAATATATTTTTAGAACACCGTGAAACTGTAAAGTGGCGAGAGACGACTGTATTATAGTACTAGACTAGCCTTATTTTAAGATGTGTAGCAAAGCCTGCTATATTTATTTATGTCCCCATGAAGCGGTGGCTGTATACACAGGGCGTGCTCATCCAGCCAGGGGCTCGTTAGAGGTGGCATCGTGTCCATGAGGAAGGAGGATTTTCCTGCATGTCATCATGAAATGCTGCAACTTCAAAGAGTGTTCACTTTTAATGTGGATCAAACAAGTGAGGGAGATGGTCGATTTTCCTTAAACCACCTCAAGGGACACATATTACTGCTAGAACATCATTAAAAAGTCACTTTTGCATAATATGGAACACTACTTATGTTCTACTATACATTTGTCTTCTTATTCTGGTGGTAAAGTGTTGCAAAAAGGCTAAAGAAGTGTTCATCCTAAGATTCTGAGGTCTTTTGAAGTTATCCTTGGTAGTATTTTGACGTTTCGGGCACCTTTAGGGACATTTTTGCGAAAAAATGTTGTTTCATTTACTGATTGTATGACAATTGGCTCGCATTACTAACACTAACACTAGGCAACACACTTACCAATCCCTTGTTTCTAAATCAGTGCTATTCCCACCACTGTAATCAGTTGGGTTTTTTTAATAAGTTTTCCTAACTGTGTAAAGGGCACCTTGCTTGATTGCTCCATGTTCCGCAGTCCACGTCCAAGTTGGCGTGCCGACAGTCAGCGCAGCAAGCAGCCACCGGCGGTGCAAAATGTTGACTTGGCCCGCAATCGGCGACATTTGATGAGAAACCCTGATTCAAGGACGTGCAGTTTTGTGTTCTTGTAACGTAATGCACTGTGTGGAAGTTGTTAGCTGTGCCAGCCCAACGGCAGGAAAGTTCTGTCAAGTTAGCCATGCATGTATTCATGGGGAGAAGTTGCGCGCGCGTGCGTGTGTGTGTGTGTGTGTGTCTCTCATGGGATTGACAGGCAGCGAGTGCTGCTTCCACTCAGGTTTCATGCTAATTCAAGACGACACATTTGCATAAAGTTCAACATCCACACCGCTCTTCCCCTGGCTTGCCTTCATGACATCCCAGCGTGGAGCTGCAGCTAGTGGGGACGTCTTCTTGCTGGGACTGACTGGCATCCTGTCATTTAGTGGGGCTTCCACACAAGCGGGGCCCTACTTTTGTTGCATAGTTTATTGAATCCAAACATTTTTCACACCCTTTCTACCTCATTGATACAGTCGTGGGCCAGATATGATATGTAAATGACATCTGTGGCGCCCCTCAGGGGTCACAATGTTCTCTTTAAATCCCGAACACACGTATACCTGGTCCTGAAGTTGGCAGGGTGCGGGTGTCCATCGTACAAGGACAAAAAGTCGTACTCCTCCTCGATGGCAAAGGACAAGAACATGAGCTGGATGCGACTCCCTTCCTCCCCGACGATGACCCAGGTGCAGTTCGCCCCGTTGGGGTAGCCGTAGGGGAACCCTGGTGACTCCACACTGCCGTTTCGGCCCTTCAGCGTGCCGCCACATGTGTAGATGAAACCTGCAAGAAGGCACGGAAGCATCCATTCATTTGGAATCCCAATGGAATACATTTGCTTTTTTACAATGACAGGAATGTGCTTGGCCAACAGAGGTCTATTGCAGCACAAATATCAACATGTTGCAGGGCTTTTCATCCATTGGATCGTCATGAAAACTGGAACAGAAAAGCGAAAAGTCCCAAAATGTGGATGTTCATGTTTTTTGTTTTTTTTTATTGGACAAAAAAAAGCCTGTATGTCCATTTTTATATATCTTCTTTTTAAACGAATGTATCAAATCACAAAATATGGAGATTCATGTTTTTCACTGGATGAAAGAAAAGTATTTATTTAATTCATCAGAAAAATATTGTTGGAGGGGTTAAGCAAAATTAAATACTTATTTTAAAAAAACTTAGTAATTAAAAAAAAAAATCCATGCAATATCCCCCCCCCCCCCCCCCTTTTCTACTTACAAAATACAAAAAGTGCACAATATAAAAAAATAAAAAGTACATTTGGATGGTTTAAATCTTTTTTAATCTGTTAATCAAATCACAACATATGGACAGACATGGTTTTTTATTGGCTGAAAAAAAAGCCAATTTATCCATTTTTTTAATTGTTACAATTACAAAAAGTAGTGTTGGAGAGGTTTGGCAAAAATAAATAAATGTATTGATAAAAAAAAAAACACATGGAGGTACATGTTTTTCATTGTAAAAACATGCATTCCCCCTTTTCGCCCCCTATTTTTAAAACAATACTACTTCAATAAATAAAAAGTACATGTAGACGGGTTTAAAGCTTTTTATTAATAAATTAATCAAACCACAAAATATGGAGATACGGGTTTTTATCCCACTGGATGAAAGAAAGCAGCCAGCATATCCGTTTTTAAATCAGAATGATTACAAAAAGTATTGTTGGAGGGGTTTAGCCAAAATAAATACATGCATTAACCAAAAAAAACAACAAATGGAGATAAACGTTTTTCACAGGACAAGGAAAATTACACATTTTTCACTCTTTTTTTCACAAATACAAAAAGTACTACTTAATATCAATAAATAAAACAGTCTTTTCATTAGCTACAAGACAATTGTGTGTATTTTCTTTTCTGTTTTTGTTTCACTCGCCCAGACACAGCTGGGATAGATAATAATAATAATAATAATAATAATAATACATTTTAGGATTTAATATTAAGTTTGAACACGTTTAATAATAAGAAAAAAGTGTTTACAAAAAGTACAGAAAAGAAGCCCACCTATCTTCCAAATTTGTGTTATTTGATTGTTAAAAAAAGTACTTTCATGACAATTGCCTCTTGAAGTTTCCAACGATTGTTTCAGTAAGTTTCTTTAATCAAGTCTGATCTAAAAGGCTGCATTTTTAATCCGTCAACTTTGTAAGAAACCGCGGCCGTGTGCCAGCTTTATACTTAAAACTATTACTGCAAAATGGGTATCGATTCACTCTGACTGTCATTTTGAAGGCCGTACTGCTCTTCTGAGAGGTGTTCCTTGTACTTCATATGATTGGGATGGACAATACGTCAATAAGGAGTTAAAAATAACATGGCAGAGAGCGATAGTACAGTATCTTCATCAGGCCTCATCAAGACTTGGCTGGTCTTTTGGCTTATTGGAGCCGCGTTTAAAGCAACGCTTGGGCGGATTCGCTGACAAGTCCATCAGGGCTTCATCTGAACTTAATAGATTAGAGGATGTCTCGCTCTGAGATGAAGTGGAGTCATTAAATCCCATTGCCGTGTTGGGGGGTGGGGGGTGGGGGGGGACAGAAAGACGTAGATGGACTGGTGAGCAAACACAGAGAGAAGAGGACATTTTTTTTCTCCCCCCCCCCCAATACGTTCCATCATGGAAAAAAGAAAAGATGATTTAAAAGTCATCACTCAGGAAGGAGGAGAGACGGGAGCGTTGGGGTGGGAGGTTGTCGAGTGAAGCACGACGGAGAAAGATAGAAAGGAGAGAGAGAGAATGAAGAGGACACGGGGGTAAAAGAGATTTCTAATTATGCTGACTGCTAGACCGAATCTGACAGCACTTTTCAAAACACACACACACACACACACACACACACACACACAAACAGCACAAACCAAAACAAAAGTGGCACAACCATGGATCCAAATACAGTATACAGGACGTAATCACCTTGACTGTTCTGACCTTTCACTCATCGCATCATTTTTTCCAATTTCAACATCTGTAACCTCAATTGGCCCCACTCGAAGCACCCCCCAAACAATAGCACATGTTGAGTGGTTATGAAGTTAAATGCATCGTTTGGTCTTCACGGTGTGCTCCAATGTCAACGGGGTTAAGTGGAGACATTTTTAAAGGTATGAAATGATTATGTGCTGGAGTGCCTAGGTTCCCCAAGTGGGGTACACCAATCGTCATAGGGGGTACGTGAATAAAAATGACAACCAATCAGCGCCTAACACCACACGGAGCAAGGAGCCAGAGTATGAAGTTCATGGCTCTGTGTGCATCATATTAGCAAATAAGTAAGTTGATGATTATTTTGTGCATAAAGAGAGTTTCATCGTGAAGATTTTATTTATATTGGTGTTCCAATCCCATGCGGTGTTCCAATCCCGCATCTGGCTCCTCAGTGCGGAAGAGTAGCGGTTCTACTTCGAGCTTCTCCTGGATGACAGCGCTTCTCACCTTATCTCTAAGAGAGAGCCCAGCCAGCCTACGGAGAAAACTCATTTCGGCCGCTTGTACCTGTGATCTTGTCCTTTCGGTCACTACCCAAAGCTCATGACCATAGGTGAGGGTAGGAACGTAGCGCGACCGGTAAATTGAGAGCTTTGCCTTTTGGCTCAGCTCCCTCCTCACCACCACGGACCGATGCAGAGTCCGCATCCCTGCAGATGCCGCACCAACTCACCTGTCCATCTCGCGTTCCAGCCTTCTGTTAGCCAGGTATCAATCATACAACAAAAAATACAAATCATCAGCTTAATACAATTTCCGATATTTTCGCAATTGTTACAGTACTCAGGTGACACAAACCATTCCAGTCCAAAACAACACTAAGAGTGGGCAGCATCTCTTATGTTGTTTGTGTTTCCCAAAGACGATAAATAAAGCTAATATTGTCCATTTCCTTTGGTGTTTTGATGTTTTTTTGGATTCTCAACCACATTTATCCTCAGTGTTCCCTTACACGGGCAACAGGAAGGCGTCTACTTACGCAAATGAGGGTCAGCCAGCATGGGTTGATGTCTGAAGCAAACAGCTCCATAATTAAGAATCTGATGTAAAGTTTGGTTTTCTTGCAAAGACATGTAGGTCTAAAAATAAGAATGTCCCAGTGACTTTGAACAGCTCTTCTCCACGTTGCTGGAGCACATTGTAACGTTTGGCAGCCTCCATTGTGATAGAACAGGCCTTTAGGAGACGTTATTTCAGCTGGTAGCGCTCCAAGCCTGAAGACTTGCACAAAGACACTAATTGGCAAAGTGTCAGAGATCTGTGGGTCGAATCAGGTATGCTACGCTGCTAATGAGGAACGGAAAAGAGCGTGCACGCTCAGCAAAAACCCTCCCACCGGATGAAAGCTTGAAGATAAAGATGGAAATCTTCACGCATGGAGTGGATTAATGAATTCCATACAGTTCTCCAAGTCTCGTAGCAGGCAGGAAAACACACAAGACGTTCTGCCCACACTGGCTTGGAAGAAAACACGTCACGTTTCCTGAATTGAAATATCAAAGCGTGAGTGTAGGTTGTCGCCAGGATTCAAAGTGTCCCTGGCGCTCAGGAAGCGAGTGCAGAGTGTCGCCTCAAGATAGAAGCCGGAGAAAATGAATCAGCAGGTGAGCCGGCACTAACGTTTATTTCCAGGATTTTCAATTTCACTACACTTTACCCTTGGACTCAGCTCGGATATCGTTCTACTTTTGACTGCAAAGCATTCCTCCTACTGACGCCGTCACATATGAGTCATACTGGAACTCTAAATGTTTGTTTTGGTGGATGGTACTTTGGTTTTTCGGGACAACTTTGGTCGAACCAATAAAAACAGAGCCGATACACTACAAAAGTCTGTGAAGATGCTGTGTGAGTGGGGTGTGGTTGCGTTCACGCATGTATTTTTATCAGCGCTCCAATTAATGCTCAGTTAAAGGGATTGTTCCGACGGAGCTGACCTCCACTTCCTGTTTCCATGCAGTAGCAATCTGCTAACAAGGACGTTTTGTGCTAAAAACTACATCAAGAACTCACGCTAACCGGAAAATGTATGCAAACCGAAAACATTTTGTCGTAAAGCTTCGCCGTTAACTGAAAAACAAGCTAAGCGGGGTTGCACGGGTCTGTGGCACATACGCATACACACAAAATCAGCCTCAGAGAGACCATCAGCTATTTAAAGTTATCTAGTTGTTTTGCTCTATGCTATGTTTATGTAGCTAGCCATAGAACACAATATTTGGTCTGCCTTTAAAAATCTGTCAAAATCGTCTAAAATGGCCGCCACCGAAGTGGTTGTCTTTTGAAAAATGGCTGGGATTGAATGAGTTAAAAGTTGCACACGTCAGCCTGGGTTTGGTTTTCAAGGCCGTCTTTTCAGAAGCTCCCATGTGCGTACCCACCATACATCCTACCCCCGCTGTCCTCGCTAATGCGGCGACAAGCAAACACATCCCCTCCAGCTCTTAACGCCCGTGACTGAAACATTACGGTGAGGCGAGGAGAAATACTTTAAGCCAATCACAAGGCACAAATAGCTAGTGGCCATGCACACATTGTAAGCATCATTTGACTTCACACACATTCCGTAAAAGCATGATGACTGGAAAAGGGTTGGGGGGGGGGTGAATCAATTACCAAGCCTGTCATTTTCCACGGGGGGAACCCCGTGATCAATCGGCTCATTTTGGAAACGCTGAAACCCAGCTATTGTTAATGTGAATGGGACCTGGGGACCCCTTTAAAGCGGGCTTGGAACGCCTCTGTCACCCTCACGGGGTCCAGCCTGGAAAAAAGAAAAAAGGTCCAAATCCGTTCACGTCTTCTTCCTTCTCTGTTTGTCCATCTCTCTTTCATCTATCAGCCTCTTCTTCTTCTCCGGGGACCTCCCTGATAGCAGACTGGCTTTAAGGGCTATTCCGTCTAATCTGGCTCGCTCTCATTCATGATTAAAGACTGGCTGTCCCCATGGAGCAAACTGACCAATCGCATCACGGCGGACACATAAACCGCCCAATCGGTATTCAGATCAGCGCAGCGCTCCAACTCCAGGGGCTTAATTTAAAGCTCTCTGTGGCCTTGGGAGTTTTGTATCCACGTTTCTTCTCGATGGAGGTTTTGGGCGAGAGACAGAGCAAAAGCAGAGGAAGGGAAGTAGTCAAGGGCCAAAGCAAAAAGCAAGGAAAAAAGAGCGAGCGACGAGTCCGAGGCAGGAACCGAGAGAGAACAGGCAAGAGGACGCCAGCGTGTTTGAAACGTCCCATCGGGCCCGGGCTGTCAGGAACGCTCGTCAGCCAAGAATTACACCACTCCAGCCAGCCTGTGGTCTAGACTATACCCTGGAGTGGTTGAGGCTAAATAAGGGAAATGCCTAGAGAGAGACAGAAGGAACACAGCGGGTTGAAAATCAATTTCTAAGGCTGTCAATCACCGGCGGAGACACAAATGTGAATAAAGATGAGGAGAAAGCAATGGAGGGGGAAAAAAGTTGAAACTAAGACTCATGGTTGTATTCACCGATGAGATAGGAAAGGCTGCCATCTTATTTAAAAACAAACATGGCAGACAGTTTCCAAAGCTGGACCCTCTAAAGTTGTACAAGTCAACATTTCCTGGGAATACTTACTGGAAGATGAACCCCGAGACGTCCACACAGCTGGTGAGAGTTCATGTAAAGCCTGGGTCACAACCGGACGTACGATGTTTTGGGCCGTGTGATTTGTGCCGTTCCCCAAATCACTGTTTTTTTTTGTTGTTGTTGTTAATGTTTTTTAAGGGATGTCACAAGATCTCATGTCTCAAGATCTCGCGAGATAAAAAAAATGACAAGATTTCTTGTTCAGGAAAAAAATGGCCTCACGGTAATAAATACATCAATTAGACACACGGTACATGAAAATGAACTGGATCATTTTGCCGGCCTCCGTATATCGCCGTGCGCATGCGTGTCTGTTTTCCTCATCGCTCGCCTCCAAACAGGCAGAAGAGAGAGTTCACTCTGTGCATTGCTTTTAGCACCTTGGCATGTTTGTTCCATAGAACAACGGCATGAACGGAGAGAGCCCTTTTGTCAGTCATACCGTCTTATTGTCTCGGTGGGTGGAGGCGGGGCCGCTAGCGCGCACACAGAGTGCAGAAGAGTGTAACATAGTAGAAATTCTATTACTGGATTGCAATATCCATCCATCTTCGATGATGCTTATGCTTCGACTGCAATATATATTTTCCTTATACTTCTCTTAAAAGTAATGTTAATGTTAAAATCTTGTCTCGTCTCGTCGACCCAATCTTGTGTGTTGTCCCGTCTCAGGAACTGAGCGTCTCATGACACCCCAAAATATTAATTTTATTTATAATACATTATTTAAATTTCCATTATTTTATTTACATTTTTTTTCGTAACCAAACAAATCTGAACTTGACCCACATGTTTGATCTTGAAGGAGAAAAGTAAATAAAAATTAATATCATTTATAATATTTGTTGGTTAGACTTTGGTCTGATTATAAAAAAAAATACTATCACAATTATTAAATATTGTAAAAATTATATGATATAACTATTTAAGCAAAATCTTTGTAAGCAAATCAACAGTATTAGAACTTTCCAGCCATTGTGTGGAATCCCACACCATTACAGTGAGGCGACATCCTAAGAGGGTACAATTAACATTTCGACCAAATGAGCACTTTGCACAGCAAAATGGTGGACTATTAAAGTAATAATAAGAACAATAACAATAATGAGCAATAAAATGTGCAGTGTGCCATTTCTGTTTAATTGTAATGGCGGGGAGCTAAATGAGCGTCTAACAGACGTGTTTGACACTGCAAAACTTCAACCAAGCCACGGTGATGATTAGTCATGGTTTTTATTTTTTATGTGCTTGAAAGTGGGTCAGCGGTAAATAAAAGGCATGGAAGGAAAGGAGTCACAGAGGAGCTTAAGGACAATTTGAGTGAACAACGACGGTGCAGACTCCAACCACGTGACTTGGACTCGAGTTACAATTTTGATGACTTTGGAGACGACTTGACAATATCATCAAGACTTGCAACCTGACTTAGCTTTGACATCAGTGACTCGGGACTCGACGCGGACTTTAGTTTGACGACTTGAAGACACTCGACGATTTCCGTAAGAAACGCCCTTCAAAGCCGATCACAAAAAAGGATGAGCCTGCGGCGTGAAATCTTACATGTCTGCTGTGTCACGTAGGGTTGCCAACACAAGGAGGCATCTCGTGTTGAGCTGGACACAGGCTATGCCAATCGATGTCAGCACGTTTGATCCCTCCCTTACCAAAGCTATCGCCGTTCCACTATTCTTGCATCTTTGTTTACACACTTTGCCCGTCTGTCAATGGCTGTACTTCACATTGGCTGCAACCCGCTAGCTAGCTAGAATTATACACCTAGTTTGTCGTCTTCTGACTTTAAGACAGTGACATTTTGTTTTTAAAACAAATGAACAAAAAGTTTCTTTTTTAATAATTACCTATTTGCCAGGGGCCCCTGGAATGGTCTTATGGCGCCGCTGGCCAGTAGCACTCAATAGCATCGGTGGGCCGACATTATTGGACATCCCTATACATAACATTAAGAAAAATAATATCAACTAATAAATATAAAAAAACAAAAAAGAACAATGAGACACAGCACATAGGTGGTGTCTGGGGGCGGGGGTGGAGGACGTGTTGATGGCTCCAGTGTCATCATCCAGCTAACGAGGCACCAAAAAGACAATAAATCAACTAAAATCCAACACAGACACTTAGTGAGATGTTGTGAGCTTGTTACCGGGGGAACTGAGGCGAGCCAATGTCGCCATGGTAACATTTGACCTATGCTGAGGAGTTCTGCCCCAAAGTGGGCTGGCCAGGCGCGACGGCGTGATGCCATCAAAACATTAAATTGCTTTCATTTGAGGAATATCCACAACATCTGTTGCAAAGCGACGGGAGCGGGAGGACAAGTTAGCAGGAGGTGGTTGTTTATGCCGTGGTATAAACAAACAAGCAAAGGTGATAGAACACATCTGATTGACTTTCTCTGTTGATGGCATGGCTGAGGCGTAGCGGCTTTAATCACTCTCTCACTCACACACACGCATACACGCACACTTCCTGTCATTACGCTGTAAGGAGCCTTGCTTAAGACAAAAGGAGGCTGAACAGTCATTAGAAATACAACAAAGGCCTAAATATACTGGATCCAAGTCTGCTTTTTTCATACCAGGAAGGATTTAATGATTCCATGACTCATGTTTGTCTCTTTTCATGATTAAAGACAGCCGTCACACTGTAGTTGGCTAGCAATGATGTGCTCATCATCCATCTGAAAAGGCACAGTACATCAACGTCTGCTTTTGTGCCCTTGACCCAGTACTTCTGCAGCTTGGGAACATACTTTGTTGAATGACTATAGGGCCAACTTGCCAGAGGATATCCATTCTTCAAGATGCTTAGAATTTGATGATTCGAAAGGGCCCCTTTGCTGTTTTACAAAAGGTATGCTAAGAAGTCATACTTAGTTCAAGAAAAAACCTCAGCTTTGTGACATACAGTAGGTGAAAAAGCTTAGTAGCTATTATTAGCATCAACTTCCGTCTTTGCTCTTTTTTTTACCCATTTTTTCTGTTGTTTTTAAATATTTCAACTTTCTTCTGAAATAACTGAATATAAATAATGAAACGTTCTTCTCATAAATTATCACTTTATTCCAATAATATTTTTACTTTAGAATTTTATAACTTTTTCTCTTACCTAATTTTCCAAAAATGTTACCATTATTTTTTTTGGCATATTACCACTTTAAAAAATGTAGTTTTTCTTTAATATTTAAACTCTATGCTATAAAAATTACATTTATTCCCCTATTCTCGTAAAATTGCAACTTTTTCTCCCTAGAATACGTCTTTTTTTCTCCTAATATTTTGACTTTATTTTCGTAAGATTACAGCTGTTTTCATATTTCTGTTCAAAGACTCAATATTTCAATCAAACTACGTGGCAAACTACATAGCCACCCTTTATGTACGAATTCAGGTTGCTAGTAAACATTACAATTACATGGAGGGAAAGGCTTCTTGAGACGTCATCTGTACTTCTGTGAAGAAGGTGTCGGACGTTTCACTCCTCATCCGAAGAGCTTCGTCAGCGACTAACAAGTGCTGGTAGCCTAGGCCTTAAATACAGTAAGAGTGGGCGGAATTGGTGTGCCAACACCCTCCTTCTACTGGTTCCTTACACTAAGACTGGGAGGAGTTGTGGTCTAATCCTCTCCTTCCATTAGCACCTCTGATCAAAGGGAAGTGTAGCTCCCTGTAGTTGTTCTAGTGGTCCTCAATCAGCAGTACATCTACACCTTAAAGCAACCAATCACTCTTGAGGACAGCGAGGTAAAGATTTTGGCCAAAGAAAACAGATGGTTTGAAAAAGGAGCAAAGGAAGCTATTTTTGTCAAACAACAGAACCCATCATTGAATCGGAATGGTGGTTTGAGGTTTAATTTGGACCCTGTGTTCAGCAGGTTACTGAGACCAAAACCCACAGCTCTTAGTCTTGCAAATGAGGTGGAGCCAGGGCCGAGCCAGAACAATAGACGCTAACGAGCCAGTATCAGAGTCGTTCATACCCAACTCAGGGAGCGACACTTCCCTTTTATCGGAGGTGCTAATAGCAGGAGAGGATGAGACCACAACTCCTCCCAGTCTTAGTGTAAGGAACCAATAGGAGGAGGGCATTGGCACATCAATTCCGCCCACTCTTACTGTATTTAAGGCCTAGACTACCAGCACTTGTTAGTTCGCTAACGAAGCTCTTCGGATGAGGAGCGAAACGTCCGACACCTTCTTCACAGAAGTACAGATGACGTCTCAAGAAGCCTTTCCCTTGTTGGACAACTCCTGTACGACTGAGAGCCTACACAGACGAATTACAATTATAAACCAAAACAATTACTGGAATGATAATATAGCCGAAGTATCAGCCATATTAGCCATTACAAGATTATTTTCAATTCATCATAAAATAATATCAACAATAACAAGTAAGTGTATAATAACCCATTTCTGTCATGGAGTTCAGGGCGGGAGTGACACAAATGACTTGTTTTGAGGTTTGCATAGAACTAGCGCTACAAATGTAATACAATGGCTTTTATTTGTGTGTATGCATCTTGCTGTTGAGTTATTTTATCCGAAAATGGCGTGTTGTATGCCGCTTGAGACGCAGTCTTGCTGCAGAGGAGCAACGGCGAATGAAAAAAAAAAGACTTCAGTGTCAGCCACTTCTTTGTGGTATTGAATCGAGGACACTGTAGCAATACATGTATTTTTGCACTCCTATAAATATTGTTTTTAATAGTAGTTTTAAATTGCAATGCGTGGGTTTTCTTGCATCCTTGTTGACTGAAAATTGGCTCAGCCCAAACCTGAATATCAAAATAATGTCAAGAGTTGTGCTTTTACATGCGTTGCCGCGCGTTACTATGAAAAATGTCAAGCAGCCTGACTTAGTGTCGCTACAAATGTCAGCTGAGCGTGCAAACACCCTGGGTGGGAACAAAGACACGATACACCATGTTCTCGTCCTGCCGTGAATCACACAGGCTTGCGTTGTTCACGCTTAACCTTTGCCAAAACAAGTAATGTACATCTCACTGCTGGATGGGTTATTGGGTGTGCACTGGAACCTGGCAGCCAGTCTGAACATGTGGAGAAAGCGTGTGGCATCTGAACGACATCAATTCATAATTAGAGATAATGAAGGTGCTGCTGTAGAAGCGTTTGTTCTAATTATAGTTGGTAAATACGCAGGACTTGATGGAAATGTCCTTTTTGCCAGTAGATGGTAATCACATGAGGTGTGGATGTTGAGAGTGGCGTGGGAACTTTATCGCAGCCTTGGAAAGGATGTACATTTTGGGACACATCATCAGTAGTAGGGTGAGGAGCTCGGTCATCCGGGAGGGGCTCAGAGTAGCGCTGCTGCTCCTTCACATGGAGAGGAGCCAGTCGAGGTGGCTCGGGCATCCAGTCTGGATGCCTCCCGGACGCCTCCCTGGTGAAGTGTCCCGGGCATGCCCAGCTGGGAGAAGGCTCCGGGCCAGACCCAGGACATGCTGGCGGGATTATGTCTCACAACGCCTCACAACGAGGACCAGGAAATCTGGGCTTCCCTACTGAGACTGCTGCCCCTGTCCTTGGGTAAGGGCGGGAAGGAAGGCGGTGGGTTTTAAACTTCATTAGGGTCATCACGTGGGCACCCTCCTTCATTGGCGTTTCCATTATAGGCCCATGACACCTCCAGAGGGCTCATCGGCAACACCTGGCATCCCAGGTGTGCCCCCCTCTGCTTTGAGCCCAGCAAGGGTCCCTGCGCTTGATCCACAGGCACTGGCCGCTTCAGAGACTGATCTTATTGTCTGTCGCAGAGCCTGTCCATGAATGCCAAGGTCTTTCATGAGCCTGATGATAGAGGAGCAGTGCGGTTTAATGTTTCCACGTTAATTGGACTTCATTTCTTCTTTTCGGCTCCGAACAATGCAATTAAATGATACGCTGACTGCCTGGTAACTGCTCTTGTACGCATACCATTGCATTAACTTTCCATGAAGTTCATATATAAAGCATATTCCTGAGAAAATGTAAAGCTGGAAGACATTCTTAAAGTGACAGGCAAGCGTTAGAGATGAACTTCTTCTGGAGGGGGTGAGATCTAATAGAGGCCTGTAAGTGCTTCACTTTATGAGTTTTGCTTCCCTTCTACCGAGCATTACCTTGAGGAGTTATTTCTCCCCAACAGTGCAATGGATGTGCCCCTCGCACCTGCACATTATATACTTCTGTCAATTAAACAGCAACAAGGAGAGCAGCACTCAGCGCTGAAAAATAGAAATAGGTTTGCTGCACTCAAAAAAAACTCCTTTACTCCTCAGCCGCTGCACACAAACATGCACCCCTACTGTGTTGCCCGTGCTACTATTTTGGCACCGTTATTAAACCCCTTATGGCGGATTGACTTGGAATTTGTCACACCCACTGTGACTTGAGGGTGGTGAGCCAAATCAATAACAAATTGGTACACATCTTTCCGAGACTGACAAGCACTTGTGTGTAAACGTTGAGCAAGATTGGCTGAAAAACATCAAGCAAAAAAACGTCTATGAAGTGACCATTTGTCGAATGAATTGAAAACCTTGAGGATGGGGCCTATTTGCGGACCGTGACTGTTTTTTTTGCCTGTGGCACATTGTAAAAACATAATACATAAAAACTTAAAAAAAAATAACAGCAAAAATGGAGAAATCAGCAGTAATTTTATAACAAAGTCAAAATATTAAAATAAAGTTGTAATCTAGCGAGAAAATTATATTTTACTAAAATATCGTAATATTATGAGGAAAATAACATCTTTTAAGTAGCATAAAGTTGAAATCTAAAAAAATATACACTAGGTCCCCAACTTACGAGCACCCGACTAGCGAACATTCGTGGATACGAACACAAGCCGACTGGTCTATATTTTATTTTATTTTGCCTTGTAGTCGCTCAATCAGTATTTCTACTGCTACTGTACATGCTTGACCAGTAGAGGGCACTGTGCCACTGCTAATGGGACCAACAGAGGCAGCATTAGAGCTAATGGGACCAACAGAGGAAGAGTTACACGCTGGGGAGATAAAGCTAAATTATACAACCCGGACAGAGCGTGTGATTAAAGTTTATGAAGAGTTAATAGGCCTGCTTAATTCTACACCACCCACAGAACACTACCTCTTTTAGAGGAGTCTAACGACGACGACCATTTGTCCTTTTTTTCAATAACTCCTCCTCCAACTCCACCACGACGTATGCTCGGCCACTCCTCTTCAAAGGTAAATAACATTTATCATTACGTATTATTATATCACTTTTATTATTGTTTTTTTCATTAATTATCCTCTTTTAATATTACTACTGCATCCAAACTCATATTTACATACATACACATATACTGTATATGCATACACGTACATGTAGTACCTATATCATTGGTAATATTACCGTTTCCCCTACTTAAGAACAATTCGACATAAGAACGGTCGTCTGGAACCAACTGTGTTCGTAAGTCGGGGACCTAGTGTATATATTTTGTAAAGTTATTATATTGGAAGAAACAAAACAACGAATAAAGTTGCAATTTTTGGAAAATTTGTTTGCGGAAATAGTTACAATGTTACGAGAATGAAGTCAAAAATATTATGGGTATAAAGTCTCTCCAACGTGTCCTGGGTCTTCCCCCGAGGCCTCCTACCGGTCGGATGTGCCCTAAACACCTCCCCAGGGAAGCGTCCGGGAGGCATCCTGACCAGATGCCCGAGCCACCTCATCTGGCTCCTCTCAATGTGGAAGAGCAGAGCTTCTACTTCAAGTATCTCGGATGATGGTGCTTCTCACCTTATCTCGAAGAGAGAGCCCAGCCACCCTACGGAGAAAACTCATTTCGGCCGCTTGTACCCGCGATCTTGTTCTTTGGGTCACTACCCAAAGCTCACGACCTTAGGTGAGGGTAGGAACCTAGACCGACCGGTAAATTGAGAGCTTTGCCTTTGGGCTCAGCTCCCTCTTCACCATGACGGGCCGATGCAGAGTCGGCATCCCTGCAGACGCCACGCGTTGCTTTACCAAATATCAAAGTGGTCCTTGCATCCTTTCATTTTTCAGTATGTGGTCCTCGCTGGAAAACGTTTGGACACCCCTGGTCTACTACTACGACTACTCGATTAATCAAAACAAGCTTCAGATTAATCAACTCTGAAAACAATCTTTAGTTGCAGCCCTAGAATTGACCATTTTTCTCATCAATATACAACTTTGAGGGCAGGAAAAAACAACAGATATCAAAGCATTCAATTCTGGAAAAGATTTAAATGTCTCATAACGGTCATTCCGCCTTTAACCCAGATGCAAGTGGATGGCAAAACCCTTCTAAGGAATCAAAGCATGCAAATGCTCACATCAAGATAAACCAAGGAGTTCTAAAGTGTGAAATGTTGCCTCCATCACGTAGTTGTTCATCGAAGTAAACATCTCCTCCAATTTCTTTCACTTCAGTCACTCCCATCATTTTTGGCAACCAAAAACCATAATTAGGTGGAAATACGCTTCCCATAATCTACATATTTCTTTTTTCCCCCCCTCCCTGCCTGTGATTGAATATCTAGGTGTGCAGTCTTAAACCTGGCAAAGGAGCTGAGAGCTCAGAAAAAGAGCGGCGATGCTTTCCAAAGTTCTCTCTCACCCTTGCCAGATTGGACGCAAAGACGGTTACGACAATTTAACTATTCTCCACAGCCATCAAAGACAAACAAACATACATTCTGGTGCTAGCATCATGATTGCGTGGTGTTTATATCTCATCCCACCGCTTGCTTTGGTCTGTTTAAATCATGGAAAGCAGCTTTATGCACAAACTACGATGGATAAAGTGTATTTGAAAATGTAAAGTATAATAAATCAGCTATGAAGGTGATGACTGGATTCCAGAGTGGCTCGCCGTAATTGGTGCTCCGGTTTGACTCCATTGGCAGCCATTGATTTATCAATACAGACATGTGCAGAACAAGCCGGCGCTACAGTGACCGATCACAAGTCTAGACCCGCCGATGGATTCTTTCAAGGTGATGATTAATCTATAAAAAGCACAGCCTGAAGACGAGCATGTCCGACCAATTAGTTATGACACCGGCGTGCTTGATGAGTCGGGAGAGAAGTAATGAAAATGAACAATTTGGCTGGACGGGATCAAATGAAGTTACCTCAGGAAGCTCATTACACACCAGAGGAAGTCTTTGATGTTATTGATCCCGGAAGGAAAGAGGAATGATATTTGTATGTCTTTCTTTTGAGCTTTGTCTAATCTTTAATGGAGGAGAACTTGATGAAAACCTCGTAAGTCCACGTTATAACGTCAAAGGGATTCCATCTTTTTTAGCCACACGCAGGACACTATGATTTCTACGGAATTGGCAAAAAAAAGAAAGAAAAATAAAGGCATTTATGTTCAAATGCAGAAACTTGCAGATATTGACATGATGCAAATGAAATGCTGTCATCGTGAGGAGAAGCAACGTTCGTGTGGGGAAGTATTTCCCCGACAGGCCGTTCAGTCGCGGCGGATTTTCATCACAAAAACTAACCCTGCTGTCGCTTCGCAATCCGTACCGGAAATGCAGTCGGTTCTGCACGTGCGCGAGACCTATGTCACTTCCTACTTTTGCAATTTTTTACGACAGCGCTTCTGCGACATCACGTGCTGTGGTAATTATTACTACTTTTTAAATGTATGAACATAAATGGTCAATAACCCTACTTCATATACAGTGTTCCTTTATTTATCACAGGGGATAGGTTCCCAAAATAGCCCACAATAAGTGAAATCCGCAAAGTAGTCAACTATATTTTTTCACAATTATTATATATATTTTTTAACACCATACACTTTGTACACTTTTCTCAGACAGACTAACATTTTTTCACATTTCTCTCTTGTTTGAACACTCTCAAAGTTCAAATTTCGTTTGAATTTTGATGAACAACCTAATAGGTTGGACACAGGACATTTGTATAGCTTTATTTGTATAGAACATTTCATGTACAGGACAATTCAAATGTTATATTTATTTGTTTTACATAGACTCTTTATATATATTTATTTAATTATTATATATATATACATTTTCAACTTTTTATATAAACCTATATGGCAACTACTTAAATATTTATTTGTTTAAGAAAACAAGCTGCCCTTCACCAGATTGTGGCTTCCAGTTGGTCCAACAGTGCCCCCTCAGTCTTAAATGGGAACTGCAAGAGGGTGTTATATTTCAGCACCTTGGACAGCAACTACAGCTCGCAGAAAGCTCTGTATGAAACAACACTTTTAAAAAAAACTCTCTGGGGCTTTACTTGCATTATGAGATCATCTGCAGTGAGAAGTCAGGCAATTTTGAGCATTTTTCATTTTGTCGCTGCTGTCTAAGTGAAAGCGTGAGCTCATCAACTGTGGTTCGAAAGTCTTTTCACTCACTGGTACCCATAGCAACAGGTAGGATGACGGGCTGCCAAGTGCTTATAAGGATGATTATATGTTTATGTTAGTCGTTTATTGTGCTCTATTTCTAATCCATCCTGGTATGATGTATGTCATATTTAAGCATAACCAAATAAATAACAGCCATCTTGATATTTCCTTGAAAAGCTTGCGCCACTCTCCACTTCCTGAAAATTAACGCATGCAAATTTCAAACGCCGGGACACTTTTGCTCAGCTCTCTGCCCAAATTGGACAATATTCCCGTTTTTTTTTTTTTTTTTTTTTTTTTTTTTGCAGTGTCCCCTGTAAAAGATTCATGCCATCTGATAAATGATGAATGACTCCCAGCAGCGGCAGACACCAAAGATGCTGGCAAAAGAAGAGCATTTGCAACAATGAAACAACGTGGTTTTATCTGCTTCTGTCACATTTTGTTGGACCGCAAAATCAAACCTGTAGCAAGATTTATTTATGAGGCATGTCCACACAACTAAAAACAGCCTCCAACTGTACTAATGTGGCTTTTCAAACATGCTTTGCAACCTCAACAACACCGGAGGACACACATTTTTGGAATGAGAGCCAAACCAAAGGCAGCTTTTTGTGCCATGGTTGAGAAGGAATCTGGTTTAACAAGTGTTTCGCCTGCAATTAAAGTTTCATCGCTTTGTGGGTCACCACTTCATGAAGAATTTAAGGCTCAAGCACAATGAAGAAAAACACAAGGTTGTTTTCAAGCAGATTTGCAGATGCAAGAAAAGGAGGAATAACTACTTCATCCGTGTGGGATGTATGACAACATGAATATTTCATGTGGGAGTAAACACGTGTTGCTATAATGGAAACTGTATTATCATACTATTATTATACTACATTATAACAGCGTTGTATTTTTAAGTAAGTACTTATCAGGATCAAAGCAAATTGAATAAAATGACTTAATTATATTAAATCATTCAAAATTATTATTGATTTTTTTCCCATTTGAATTAATTGTGATTTTTTTAAAAGGTGTTTTAGTTGCTTTAACATCACTCCATTCCCATCCCACAGCATATTTTAAACTATTAGTCCAATGAAAATAATTCAGCTACAAATGTAGTGTTTGTCTTTAGCTTATTTTATCTGCTTTATAAGAAAAACACTCACAAAATTCAGAATTCTGCTTTTCATTGAACAGCCACATTGTATATGTGCAGTTATTTTAAAATGGTCCAGACCCCCTGGACCGGTCGCCAGCCAATCACAGCCTCTTGTTTCTACCGCAACCCATTTAGGCAGCAAACTAACTGGGCCAACATGTCATCTTTTTAAAAATCCATTGCACGTTAATTACTTGAAACATAAAGCATTAAAATGGTTTGGATCCTAACTTTTACATCTTTTAGACTTTAATATGTTTCTACTGCAACTTGCTGGGCACCAACTAACTTGCTCAAAAACATGTCTTTCTTTGAAAAATAGCAAAACACAATGTAAACATTAAAATGGTCTGGATCCAAACTTTTAGATTTACTTCCCATTTCTACCGCAAGCTGTTTAGGCAGCAAACTAATTAATGGGCACAACATGTATTCTATAAAAAATTAATTACTCTTCCATTACTTAGAATACACAATACAACATTAGTAAAGGATAAAAAACGATACATTTCCTGATGCCATAGTTCAGGGGTGTCTAAAGCGGTCAGTGGCTGTTTTTTATTGGCCCGTGGCACATTGTAAAAATATAATTGAACAAGAAAACTGAATATACTTGTATTAATAACAAAATATTATTGGGAATAAAGTTAATATTTTGAAAAGTAAATGTTTGGTTTAGTTTAGTTTGGAGAAGGTTCCAATGGAATACATCTCTTGAAACATTCTTTGACAGTTCCACATGTCCAAAAGGAGTAGGAAGAAGCAAAGCTTATTTAATCCTACCCCCCCCGTCTATTCCACATCTAGTACAGTACATGTAGTTCACTTCCTGCATTCCATGTCATGTTTTCTTTGTACCATTACTGATTACTTAAGAAAGTTGAAATATTTGGGAACTAATAGTACGTTCATACTAATACGGTGTTTTACCTACATCACAAACCTTGAAATAAGTTATTCTTGAAATATACAGTATATAACTTCTTAGCATCTTTACAAAATATCAAAGTAGCCCTTGAAAACTTTCATGTTTAGCATGTGGCCCTCGCTAGAAAAAGTTTGGACGCCCCTGCCTTAGTTGCTTCAAACAGACAACATAACATCAGCATAGCAGGGATCCTAACCTTTATCATTTGGAAACTATGTTTCCACCGCGGCCCGCTTAGGCAGCAACTAACTGCGCCAACATTGAAACAACCCGTGACGCCTCCATTGCTTCAAGTGATGGCAAATGACATGCGAACGCATCGTGCCTTTTCACAACCTCCTACCCTAATTAACTCGACTTTGCAACAATATGAAGTAAACACATCATAGCATCAATCCAATAAACATGTTCAATCAATCATCTCCCAGCATGCATTGCTCACATTATAAACTGCTGCCAGCTCATTACGCCTGCTTCCAGTTTCCCCTTCAAACAGCACGCAGCTGATTTATTTCTTTTTATATTTTGTTTGTGTTTTCTTTTTTTCTTGTACCGCTTGTATGACACCCGTGTCTTTTAGGTGTCTCCAGGCGTAAATCTGTACTTTCTTTGCATGTGAGAAATAGAAAAAGACCGAGCGGGGAGGGGGTTGCTGCTGATATTGGGAATGTGGCGTTTTGCCAATCTCATTAGCTTAGCATGCAGTGGGCAGCCCGCCCGTATACTGTATAAGTGTGTGTGTGTGTGTGAGTGAGAGAGAGAGAGAGAGAGCGCATCAGGGCCAGTAAATGCCACCACTCTGGCTGATGGTTCCAATAATGGTATTAAAGCGAGTAGAGGAGAAATGTATAGAAAGTGACAAGTGCGTGGAAACTGTTTTTTTCCTTCTTCTGTGTTTTCACGTGCTGAGCAAAGTGAAGGTCTTGGTCGCCGTAACTCTTGACAACAAACATGGCTGACGTCGGAGGCGGCGTATACGCTGCAAGCACGCCAGCTGGCGGTGGTGGGCGTGCGAGCTGGGAAGTTATGGGGGGGGGGAGGTTAACAAGAGAGTAAGCGTGTAAGTGATGGCGTGACACGAGCCGTCTGCATGACTACAACATCCATGCTGCACGTGTGTGAAATGCATGTTGGATTTGCTTCTATGTATTGACCACACTCTGGAATGTTCAGCTCGGAGTTGTGAGGGCAAATAGATTTCACGCCAAGCTCATCCGTCATATCTTGGAGACACTTGGCCACAAAGCAAAGCCATTTTAATTACATTCAAAGCACAGTTTGCCATTTACATGACTTGAGCTAACACCGAGCTAAGCATTCGAGATGAATTCCAGAGAAGACAATCTGGACTGTATTATTCTTGAGGCATCCTATCAGTACCACATATTTCCCATCCACAGAGTAAAAAAGCGCGCCTGAGCTGGTGTTCCTTTAAATGTTGAATCATGGGGGTTGCTGTTCACACACGCTGTGACATTTTAATTAACCGAAAAATGGCGAAGAGAGCGAGATGTCACATCGACGAAAGAGGGAAAAGGTTACCTCATGGACTGGGCAAGAATAAGGATTTTTTTTTTGTAGAAAGGAGAAAAGTTAGCATCATCCAAGCCCTTCCTGCTTGCTCTCATCCATCATTCCCCCCCCCCACTTTGCTTCCTAAACCTCCCTCCCTCCTTTCCTTCCCTTCCCTCCATACTTCTGCATTAATTCCTTTAAATGACGTGAATGCGAATTTGGAGCGAGTGCGAGCGCTGACCGTGATGGCTTACAGGACGGGCTGATGGGATAATTATTTGTTTCATTAAGCCAATTTGCATGTTTAACCTAATCACGTCAGAAAGCACACCTGTGGAAACACCTGTTTGCCGTGTGCCCAGCATCCTGCAGAGGCTTGGCCTAGATAAGGCTGCTTGCTCGGCTGGAAAGAAGCACTTTAAGGGGGGGATGAGTTTAACACGAAGTAATGGGATTACTTCTCGTCCATGTTTAACCGAGTAGAGTACACCGGAAAGTCACTGCGAATAAGATTTGACTTACTAAAAGAAGAATTTCACAATTAAGGAATCAATTAGCTCATATTTTCTTAAATATGTTGTTTTTCCGAATGTTCTCAACTCCTGTTTCCATGCCATTGTCGTATTGAGCAGAATAATGCTGCCCTCCTGATACGGTAATCCCTCGTTTATTGCAGTTATTCAAACGTGTTAAGTCAATGTCCGCAAAGTAGGACTCTTTATTTATAAATTGAATGTTTAGCTATTTAGAGCATAGAAAGCCTGTTTATGACCTTCTAAGTACAGATTTTAACAGTATTAGAGCCCTCCAGGCATGAAATAGTAGCCCTATAGTCACCTTTACAATCGTACTACCAATATGGTAGACATAATAGGAGAAAATACGCCATTTAAGACATAAATAAGACATACTATAGACTCAAATGTTAGCATTGTTGTTGTTCCTTTTTTGCGTCTGGTTTCTGTACAGTACTTCCTGTGGTGGCTACCATCCCATCAATGCAACATTGCTGACACCTAGTGACCAGTGTAGAGTACTACATATCATCACAACGTCTTTGAATGCGTCTTCTGAATGCCTTACTTTTAGTTTACCCAGCCTTTATGCCTTTACTTTTAGCTATTGCATTTAGCCATTTTTATTCTTGAAAATGCTTAGTTTAACCAAAAAAAAAACATAAAAGTTGCTTAAATATGCTTTTTAAAATAACTAATAATAGACCGTATTCAACAACAAAACAGCGAGGATTAAATAATTCATATATTTTGGAAAAGCCGTGGCAGAGGGAAGCAGTGGCATTCAAAGCGTGAAGTGGTGAGGCTACTGTCGAAAAAGAAAAAGAGAACTAGTGATGGAAGAGTAGCAGACAACACTTTTCTCCCTTAATACTGCATCCCCCAAGTGTGAGGAAGAGTCTTCTGATGGCCGTGCATCAAAAAAAAGGAAAGTGAAAAGCAAAGTGAAATTAAACATCGCAAAATTCTCAGAAAACGACCACAACATGCTCGGACCACGTTGCTCAGGAAGGATAAAGATGCTATCGAACATATGAAAGGTGATAACTAAGCAGAGTCATGGGCTCCTCCCAATAAGCCCCTCTCTCCCTCTCTTGCAACGCCCCTTCCAGTGTACATGACAACCCACAGGCATTTATGACATGAAAAAGGGAAGAGGTGTATTTGTTTCTGAATAATTACTGTTAATATGAAGGGTGAGGGAGCAAGGTAGAAGCAAATACTAACAACACTGACATTCCAGGTAAAAACAACAACACGGCAATGAAAGCTCCCACTTTCAACCTGTTTGTTTGCTGCCTAAATGCTCCTCTGGAACGTCAACAGACCAAAAAAAAAAAAAAAAAAGCGGCATTTAGCCTGGTGTAAAAGTCCCCAGAAAAAAAAGCGAATGAGATAACATCCTGGCTCGCACCCACTAAGTGCCCGCTTTGAGGAGCTAATGCTAATGAAAGTCTCATTAAATGCAAAAAACTTTCCACTCATGCCAATTAGCCAGAGCCTTTGGAGATGACGAGATCCTTTGTTGTTATGATAATCAACAACATGAACATGTAAGCAGAGTTTTAGGAAATAAAACATGATTGGGTAACGGGTACCGATCTGAATTTAGTAGGAAATGATGCCCCCCCATATGCTAAAACATGGCAGATGTTAAATCGAGGGGTAGGACAAAAATGAACGATATGAAATAATGAAATCAATTACGTATCTTATATCTTTGATAATAAAAAAAAACAAACAATGAAAATGTATCATTTCGACAACTTGCTGACACATTTTTGGCATGATATTAAGCACAATGTGTCTGCTGTAAATGCTCCAATAAATTATATAATTCTCACATTAATAACGTTAAAAAATAAAATGACAATCAATTGACTAAATGATGATTTTAGGCACCCCTACATGCTATATTTGAGACAATAATGCCCTATTTGCGATTGATCCCTTTCGGCTTCACTCTATCATGTTTTTAAAAAATATATTAATAAATCATGCCGTTTTGTGATTGACGACGGCGTATCATTATTAGTTTTAACAAATGTTACATATTTTCTGCCTAAATTAATCATTTTCAAGCATAGAAGTGGCTAAATGAAGCAAAATACAAATATAAGGCATTCAGAAGATGCTTTCAAAGACGTTGAGATGATTTGTAGTACGCCACACTAGTCACTACGTGTCAGTAATGTTACTGCAATGTTCGGTGAAACACAGACTTGATTGCCGGAACAACAGGCTTTTATAGCATCTCACAACAGGCACAATAGTTCCCAATAAAAATCCCTAATAAAGACAGGAGCCATGCTTGCGGCCATAACCAGTGGCAAGCTCAAACTAAACACTGAAGCTACTCTCTCTTATTATGTCCACGATATTGGGTAATAAAGGTGACTATAGGTTTGTATTTTAATGTCTGGAGGGCTCTAATAATGTTAAAAACCACATTTAGAAGGTTGTAAACAGGTTTTCTATGCTCTTAACTATAAAAGTACTCCGTTCATAAATAAGGAATCCTACTTTGCGGGAATTCACTTATCACGGTCGGGTCTGGAGCCAGTTAAGCGTGATAAACCAGGGCTTACTTTAATGTTTTTATATCATAATATATTTGCAGCACAAATTCAAATTCTTCTACTTATATTATTGTGCAAACACTTTTTTTGTTTGAAAACCTCATTTCTGGCCCGGAACGTGCACCCACACAATGAGAGCAAAGTTGCTTTTCAAGCTTCCAAGGGTGGATGTTTGCTTTGGAGTTGCTGTGAAGCAAACTAAGTGAGGTGGCTATGATTCCGATACGCACTCATTATGCAGTCATTTCAATTACATGCCAGGACACGGCGGAACTGGCAGAATTACACCGCGTGATGAGCGTATATTCAAATAGAGACTTAATGCAATTATCGGATGGGGAGTTTGGATTCACACGAGCGGCTTTAATTTGAGACTCCTCTCCCTCACAAACACACACACGCACGCACACACTTCACATGTAGCTACATAAGTAGCAGGGTAGCACATGCTATGTCGCTTGAAGCAGCACGAGGTGCGAGACTGGCTAAATGGCTGCAACTGACTGAGAAAGGAGTGTGTGACTGGAGGTCAGAGAGAGAGAAAGAGAGGCTGAGTGTACAGGAAGTACACAAAAGACCTTTAAGTGAACTTTTAGGGAACGCACACAGAGAGCATGAGGACAACTAAATGGGTGACAGTGACCGATTTGGACTCCTACATCTTTATAGTCTCCATCCATTAAAGCCTAAATGCCGCCTCTTCTTTACGTCCCCAAAGGTCTTGAGACCTATAGAGGTCACCCTGGTCAGGTCTTCTGTTCCTGTAATTGGTGCTACATCAGGAAAATGGATGGCTGAGCATCTTGGCTTGCAGGCAAACACACCAGCACACATACAAACACAGACAAAACATGCAAGTTTCTTTCCTAAGGGTCCCCTTTGAGGCAATATTGACGTTTTAGTGATTTTTCTAACAATAATGTGTCCTCAGAGCATGTTTATGAGCACCAAATGGGAGAAATCTGTTGGAGACAGGCGTGGATAAACACAGCTCATTAGCATTAAAGCTACAGACACACAAACCGGCGGATTCCCAGTCGGGCTTACTACTCAACTGTCTAAATTCCAGCATCATCAAGGCTCGACTGTGGCGCTTCCAATACACTCGTGTGGGACCTCGGAGGCTTATTTAAAACTGCTGAAAAATACTATTATCTGAGACCTTCAAGTTAACAAGTCCTCAGTCAGATGGCCTTTTATGGTGAAAGCCATTTTAAATGTAAGTACACTCGAAAACTTACAACTAAATCAAACACTGAAGCAAGAATTTCAAGCACCAATGTCAACCTTGCACACGCCGCCTGGCCTTCCAGCGAGCGCTTTCAAACACAGAAACGCACGCATACTCGATGTTTTCTCCCCGAGGGGCGACTATTCTGTTCCTCCATGGTCCTTCACCAGATCAGAAGCGGTGGTCACGGCCGTACGAAGAAGAAGCAGCTCGATCAGATTGCGAGCATGCAGACGTAGAGGCGATGGAAGCGGGAAACGAGAAGACAGAGGAGGACAAAGATGGGGCAGATTATTGGAACGTTTGTGCGATTGCCTCTCGAGATTGCACACGCTGACTTAAATTCTCTTTGAAACAAATCTGATATAATCGGCCTTACAGGCATCTGTGTGTGTGTGTGTGTGTGTGTGTGTGTGTGTGTGTGTGTGTGTGTGTGTGTGAGAGATATAGTCTATGCGTAAGAGGCCAATGTCAAAACTGCTATTTTTTTGGGTGCATTTGATTTTACACATTTGACATACTGCCAAAATACATTTGTGCTGTTTGATCCTGTCAGATATACATAACACACACTCATAGGACGCAACAGTATGGCTACAAACCGCTAGTTTTCCACCAACACACACACACACGTCTGACACGCCTGCAGCGCTATCCCGCCTAACGAGTCAAAACAATGTGGCAGCACTGACAGCTCGCGTTAAAACCACAAGGCCTTGCAAAGACCACGTGTGTGTGTGTGTGTGTGTGTGTGTGTGTGTGTGTGTGTGTGTGTGTGTCCCACAACATTGTGAGTCACTCTCAGATATAAATGTCAAGGGTCAACGTCAAGTCAACGTCTTAAAGAGTTGCCCAAAGCTTTTGTGGGGTTTTTTTTGTTTGCAATGTTGGGGTCAATACAGCCATAAAAAATATACAGTCCTCCTGCGCGATGTCAAGTTTTTTCCAGAAGTAATGAATTAAGGAATGATCACTGTTGCATGGTTGACTATGGCCTATTATTCGTCACAAAATATTGAAACGCAAGGTAGTGTAGTAGTATGTAGTATTGTGGTCACTAGGCATCATGTGTGGAAGTGGTAAGTTTTTTGGTTTCTTTGTCCTTCTTCCCACTTTGTTTGAAACACTAAGTTTAGAATTAGCTTGGTAGCTTGCTATGCAAGCGGCGGCGGTGATGTAAACAAAGAATAATAGGAGTGTAAAAGTGGCTATTGGGGGGTTATTTCATGTCTACAAGACTCTCATAATGGTAAAACCTGCATTGAGGAAGTCCTAAACATGTTTTCTATGCTCTAACTATAAAAATAATCCTTTTATTAATACTGAATCCTGCTTCGAGGAAATTCACTTATCATGGTTGAGTCTGGAACCAATTAAATGCGATGAACGAGGCACGACGGTATGCTGTACTCCCAGACACAACCGCAGAGAGTGCCACGCATCTATTATGGGCGTTTATGATGTGGGAAGGTTTTATTTTTATTTACAATGTCAAGCCAACTATAGTTTAAAACAAAAAAGCAGGATTAATCATGAGAAAATGCACAGAACTGAAAACAAGACGCTAATGTGGTCTTTCACTTGTATAGCGCTTCTCCTCCTCCAAGGCACGCCAAGGCACGCTGTGACACTGCTAGCACATTTACCTACTGATGACGCAGCATCAGGAGCAAATGGGGGTTCTGTATTTTTCCCAAAGGCACTTCAACACGATCACGGGAGGATGGAGGATCGGACCCGCAACCTTCAGGTTGGGAGACAACCACTCTACCACCTCTACCACATAGAAAATGACAGCATAGCACAGGATAAACTCGTCTTAATATTCTAGGCCAGAGAATTTGTTTACAATTTCCAACACCACACTCAAATGCCTCAGGTAGGTGCTGCTGTTTTGGTTAGCAAGAGAAATAGCAACAACAGGAGCAGAGGCCACTATTTGCGAAAATCTAAATCAATAAAAAAATAAATAAATACCTAATTAAAGGTTCAGGAGCAGAAAGAACATCTAAGATCTATAATAACTGCCTCATTTTCACAATTCAGCTTTGTTTTCTTTCGTTTCCCTAAATGGATTAAAGCCTCTAGTGGAGACTAAAAATAGCTCTCCTCCAGTAGTACAAAAGGCTGAGGTGAGCGATCCATCTTGTTCAAAAAAGTCTTTGTAAATGTACCACATGTGGCTAATTTAAAACAAGCTCCATTTCATTAGCAATTCACTCGGTGAGGTAATTAATAATCGGCAGCGTTGCTTTAATTGGAAGGTCTGTGAAGTCTTGAAAGCAAATAATGGCTGCTCTCGCTTTGCATTATTTCGACAGCTCGCTGACACATTTTTGACAAATGACAAAATACTAAGCACCATGTTACTGTAAATACTCCAATGAGCGCCTCTACTTTCTTAACCGCTTAGGCTCCTTTCGTCAACGGATGCGTGGCCTACGGTAGCAAATAACCTGTGTCTCCATTTAGCTGCCCGTCAAAAAACAGTTTTGGCTGTAGGCAACCCCCTGACGTAGTTTTATTTTTACTACCTCTACATGCGCTTTAAGTGTTGCTACTACATGCGTGTTACACTTGCTATGCTGTTACGCTATTTATGCTTCATACCACTATTACAACATTGGTTCTGTTGCTGCTGTGCTTGTGATTTAATGACCATTTGGTCAAAGAGAGCTACGTTTTCCTTTCCACTTTCTCATGCACACCCAATCTTTATTCAAAATAACTTGTTATATACAGTCGTCCCTCATCACGTCACGCTTCAGATTTCACGACTTCACTCAACCTTGGCTTCTCAATCGTATATTAATAAATCAGTTTGTTTTGTGTTTGAATATGATCAATCATTAGTCAAAACATACTAATATGAAACATGCATACTAATATTGCAGGCAAAATATGAATTCATATATTAATATAGTCTGCCTAAATTCAGCATTTCCGTGCATACAAATGGCTAAAAGAGCTAAAATACAAATATAAGGCATTCAACACTCATAGCACTTTATTTATTTATTTATTTATTTATTTATTTGTATTATTTGCTTGTATTAATGTCTCTTCTGTTGTTGTTGCTTAATTTATTGGTATATATGTTTATGTGTTTATGTTTCTTATGTTCTTATTCTTTCATTTGTTTTATTTCTTTTCTTGGGAGAATGAACAGAATAAGATTTTCATTGCATGGTATAACTGCTGTTTTACTATGCACATGACAATGAAACTCTCTTGTATCTTGTATCTCTTGTATCTTGTATCAAAAGACGCATTCATCTATGTTGACGTAGGATTCTACACCGGTCACTAGGTGTCAGTAATGGTACTGTGATGTTGGGTGAGACACACAAGCACCAGTCGATTGCTGGAATAAGAGGCTTTGATTACAGGTTTGAATGATCTCACAACAGACACAATAATCCCTACAAAAAAATCCCTAATAAAAAACACGGGCTACTTTTGCAACCGTAACCCAAGGCAAGCTGAACCCCCGATGTCACTTGCTGTCCACCACTCATTCTGCTCCCCTATGGAACACATTTATAGCAACACACATGAGCACGAGTCTTAGGTCTTAAATGGCTCATTTATGTTTGTATGTCCAATGTGTTGTGTAATAGGAGCGTAAAGGTGACTATAGGGGTGTTATTTCATGTCTACAGGGCTCTAATAATGGTTTAAAAAAATGCATTTAGAAGGTTGTAGACAGGTTTTCTATGTTCTAACTACAAAAAAGTCCCATTAATAAATACGGAATCCTACTTTGTGGAAACTGGTCATGTCTGGAACCAATTAACCACGATAAATGAGGGATTACTGAATAATGACTTTTAAATTGTTCTCTTTTCAGTTATCACCTGCTTCCAATTAATTTCCCATCCTCTTAAGGTTTAGCGCCTTTATGATATATTTCAATGCAACTACAATGATGAAATGTTGGATTTTTATTATTTTTTTTTGCATTTTCAACAGACTGCCTCCATATTGCCCTCAACCCCGAGGGGGCACATGTGGTCATTGTTGTGATATGCTGAGTATTTTGTGCATGTGTGCACCAAATCCACCTAAACTCTCCCAGGAAGCAATTCTAGAAGTGCTCCTCTTCCAATTATCGTAGAGGTGATCTGCTGACATTTCAGATTTTCCTTCCAATGTCCGCAAGATCCTTCGTCAGCCGGTGACATTTGCCCAGCTAATTAGGCAGTTTTAGGCAAATGTGTTGCATTGTTTGGAATCAGTGTGAAGGCCAATTGGCTCATTCTCTTCAGTCTGTGGTCCCATCTCCTCGAGTCCCCCCCCCCAGAACCGTTGCTATTCCTTCTATCTCTTTGGCCCATTTCCTCGCTTGCTTCTCATGAATAGTAATGCGCTCTTGTACTTTCTAAGTTGTCTTAAAAGCTTAATTAGGAAAGGAGGGTAAGGGGGTAGGAAAAGCAGGAGTGGTATCAAAAAGCTCAGGTCAGATCCAGAGAGATTTGCCTTGCAGTCCCACACACACACACACACACACACACACACACACACACGACTGTATGTATCGATTAGAGATGCCTATCTGGTGACCAAAGCAACCAGTGCTCCCCAAAGTCATCAAGAAGGACGAGTGGGGCGGGGGACAAGATACGGGCTGCCATGCAGTACATGACATCTTCAGATTGGAGACTAATCTGACCAACAGACGTGTTTTCAGCCACGGGCACACGTGTGCACCCCTCCCCCACGAAATGGTGAGTACAAAAGGTTCTTTTGGCTGCCGACGAGGCTTCGCCAAGGAGCGACGTGATCCTTTCAGCGCAGGAGATGAATGCCTTCGCTTTGTTCGGCTTTGACGGCTTCCTGGTCACTAGTCTACCAGTTGGACTTCCGGTCAGGCCAGAAGCCCCCTGAGGTGTCACCATGTGGCCCGGTGATTGCTAGCTAGTTGCCAGATAATCAACAACAAGGGAAAAAAGTGCTTGTGTTATGCACAAGAAAAAAAAAAAAAAACAGCAGCAAAAATGGGGAAATCAGCAAAAATTGTACAAGAATAAAGTCAAAATATTTAGTGTTGTAATCCAATGAGGAAAAAGTTGTAAACAAAACAAAGAATGAAGTTGTAATTTTTGGAAAATTATATTTAAATAGCAAAAGCACAAATGGGAAACGTAGCAAAAATTTGAGAATTTAAGAGAAAAAAGACGTATACTAAGAAGAAAAAAGGAGCAATTTTATGAGAATAAACTTGTAATATGAGGAAAAAAATTATTTTGGTAGCATAAAGTTGAAATATTAAGGAATAAAGACTTTTTTTAAAAAGGCATAATATGAGAAACAGAAAGAATAAAGTTGAAATTTTGGGGGGAAAAGTTATAATATTACGAGATTAAATCGAAATATTATGCGAATAAAGTCAGAATTAGGAGAAGAACATTTACAAGAGTAAAGCTGAAATAGTTGTAATTTTCTTTTTAAAAAAGCAGCAGAAATGTAAAAAAAAAAAAATAGCCGTAATTTTATGAAAATAAAATCAAAATATTAACAGAAAAAAGTCCTCATCAATTGAAGAAAAAAAAGTCAATTTTACGAGAATAAATTCACAATATTAAATCAGACCTCACAAATCGCTTTTTTCTCTTTGTCGTATCACTGCCGCCGGTCCATTGTTGTGTATACGATGATCTTGTTTACGTACGTGTTCCACAGCGCATGAAGATGCGAGGGTCGCAGTCATCTTCATCACATACACAACAATGGACAGGCGACGGTGCGCAGAGATACGACGAAAGAGCAAAATAACACCGAGCAATTTGTGAGGGCTGATTTTTTTTCGAGGATGCATTTTTGTGATGTAAATGCGTTACTCTTTTGAATGCATACTGTTAATTGGCCCTAGCAACTAACCAGAACTACGTTCCTCATTACAGAAATCCGACCAAAACTGGGCTCATGGGACCAAGTGGGGGGTAAGTCGCCATTGATGCACTACACTGTTAATGGGGATGTCATACAACTTCATGTCAAAAAATCCCAGCCATCCCTTTAGCAACTTATCAGCAGGTACATAATTACCTTAGCTTGCTGCATTAAAGAGTTTGAAATAAAAGACTACTGTTCAGTCTTAAAAAGTGTCTTCAAGTGTGCAGTAATTCATCTCCACTTGTCAACAGCAAAAGTGTCTCGGGGAAAAGCAGTCAGTATTTTTCATAGAAGTCACCAAATAAAGGCTTGGCAAACATGGACAGTATTTTTTTAGTTTTGATGCTGTCGCTCTGCCAGCTACCCCAGCATGCAATCTTGGCCGGCGAACGCGTGACGCTTGCCAGCGAAATTTGGGATTGCGACAGCCGACAAGGTTCGAGCAAAATGTGGCGTCTGAGCTACACGGCTCGTTTGTTGCCAGCATATTGTCTGCAAATTTAAGTAGTGATACCTACCTTGGGTATATGTGTAGATACACTCCTGACTAAAATTTTAAGACAAGCTGAAACATGTTGCAGTGTTGGATCTTCAGAAGGTCCTAACTAGAGCTTCAAAATGCAAAGAAATGGGAGAGAGACTAAAAAAAAGTTTTGACTAAGCCATGTATTGCAAACAAGCAATAAAATTGGCTGTTCATCAGATGATCAAAAGTTTAAGCCCATGGCTCAAAAGAACCCAAGACCCCCCCCCCCCCAATAGAAATAAAATGTTGAATAAAGGAGTCAGTAATTCTCGTTAATCACCTGAAAAATAGGCTCGGGCAGGGTTTCCAGGTTGTTGGTGGGAATGTTCCTCCAGGTGGTGAAGATGGCTTCACGGATGGCATCCAGTGACCATTTTTGTAAATTTCCCTTGCCATTCATCCCCAAATGTGCCCAACCAACTGGATTTAGATCAGGGCAACATGCAGGATGTCCAAAAGAGTGAGGTTATTCTTCTGGAAGATGTCCATTGTCAGGCGGGCATTGTGAGGTGCAGCGTTGTTCTGTTGAAAAAGCCAGGCATTACCACACAGGCGAGGGCCTTTAGTCCTGAGGGATTCCCCCAGCGACATCTCCACATAGCCAGCTGCCGTTTGATGCCCCTGAACAACCTGAAGCTCTATTGTTCCATTGAAGGATCATGGTGGCACCCCCTCCACTGTGGAAAACATGCCATGTGGCAAACATGTCAGGTGGGATCACCTTGTCGTGCCAGTAACGTTGGAAGCCATCAGGACCGTAAAGGTTACATTCTTTCTCACCAGAAAATAAAACTTTCTTCCACCCTTCAATTTCCCATGTTTGGTGCTCTCGTGCAAATTCCAAAAGGGCAATTTTGTGGCGTTGAATGAGACGAGGCCTTTGAAGAGTTTTTTCTTCTTAAAAACCCTTGTCTTGCAGATGTCGCCTGATGGTTGTTGGACTGCACTTGGCACCAGGAACAACCTTCATTTGAGCCGAGGATCATTCTGTGTCTTGACGGAAAGCCAATGGAATCAGCCAGCTCAGGGCCGGTGACATTTTTTTTGGGTCTATCACTTGACATTTTTGTTCCATAACCCTCAGGATCTTTGAAGAAGTTTCAAATGACTTTAAATGCCTTCCTGCGTCCAACCTCAGCAGCAGTGGTGCACTGAGAGGCCTTGCTTATGCAGCGCAACAATACCACCGAGTTCAAAGACAGAAAGCTATTATGCCTTTGCCATCAAGAGAGTGTGAATACCTGACAGAAAATGACAGTGAATCCACATTTTTGCCACGATTTGGGCTTTTAAAGCTGTGGTCTTAAACGTTTGATCAGCTGATGAACAGCGTATTTCCCTTTAATGCTTGTTTGCAATAAATTGTTTACTCAACTCCCGCTTCTTTTGGAATTTTGAAGCTCTACTTAGGACCTCCTTCAGATCCAACATGGCAAAATGTACATTCTCGCAAATTTCAACGGGTCTTAAAATTTTGATTAGGAGAGCATTAGGTACGCTAATACGAGAGCTGCCTTTGCTATCAAACCATAACGCAACAGTGTTGTTGTGCCCAGTGAGCGTCGACTGCAGACACTTGCTTTTATGAACCAGTCAATTCACATGATGCTTTCCTGTGTTGCCATTCAACGTTAATTCCATTGAATCCTCCTATCTAATTCAGCTACTCCCCAGAGTCCCCTTTCCTTTGATCGTCTTCTCAGGTTGCCATCCTCCCAACCCTCCTTCCTTCCACTCTTTCCCTTGGCTTTTCATCCTCTTTTCAATCCCATCTTCTTTCCAATCTCTCTCCTACATCTTCTAGAGTGGTGGTGAGAAGACGAGGAGGAGGAGGAGCAGCAGGGTGGTAGAAAGTAACGACGCTGAGAGAAATTGAAAAGCTTTATGAGGTGAGCAACAGAAGCCACGGCGGAGATATATGAAGTAAAAGGGAAGGTTAAAAACAAGAGGCGGGGGGCTATGTTAGGAGCTAAATGGATGAGGTGGAGATGATGGAGCACAACATGATGTGATGAGCGGGACGCAGAGACAGAAGCTTCTCTCTTCCATCCTGCTGCTATTTCTCTGGGTTACATCATGCAAAAAAATGAAAGAAGGAGAAAAAAATGGAGAAGGTACATGAGCACCTTGGGCAACACCAACATCACCACCAGTGGATTCATTCCAGACACACCTCTGCCAAGGCCAAACAATCACGACTTGGATCAGTACACCTTCAGAGATACTAACCTCTAGCATACGCCTGAATGGCATCGCTAAAATCCATGCACGATTCACGAAGAAATGAAGGAAAATATAAAAACAAAAGACTCCCAAGATTTCACAATGTCAGCAAAGAGTCAAAGAAATCCTGGATCCACATGAAGATTTAATGGGTTTAATGGGTTAAATTCTACAAATTTCCATGCGTTACATTCCGTATGACACCCTACTAAAATCCGTTTCTTTGCAAAGCCACGTAGAGGGTTAATGATGTGGTGTGACAGTGACTGCACCGGCGAGTCTCATCATCAACTTGTCTGTTTTCTTAAAACCCTCCTCCCATCACCTAAACACACACCTACTCCCCCGTCCTCTCATCTCACGCCCCGATTAAATGCGTTTCTTTGAGTTTGTTCAGCAATTACCGCCGTTATTACCGCAGTTACACCAGCATCTCCCGCCTGCATTCACCTGCCTCTGATCTCAATTCACAGGCGACTTCTTTCACAGTCGTTTTCCAGGTGGCGCTGTTTTCAGCTTCATGCTAATGTCTGTTGAATAACAGTTATCCTGTGCGACTATATGTGTGTGTCTCCATGAATCAAGTTTGGAGTGTGTCCTCTTTCTCTCCGTGTCCTCAATTTGCAGGCAACCATTTGCTATCCCCCCCCCTTTTTCCTCTTTGTCTCTTCTTACCCCATGTGTGCGTCACTCGCACCAGGTGTATTTTGTGTGGTGCTCGAGGCCAATGTGAGCTAGTGTGTGTGTGTGTGTATGAGCAAGAGATGAAGGTAGAGCGAGGCTGCCCTACTTGCAGTAGTAAAAACTACAGGAGGGGAATCAAATAAACTGCAATCAAGGCAATAACAATAAAACTCTAACGTGGGAAAGTGTAAAGAAAATAAAAGGAACGGTTGTGTGCCTTTGAGTGTGTGTCTGCTTGTAATCTTAATTGTTGGGGACAATCGCACCCCCACCCCCCCTCGCTTGCAGAATCACTGGAAAGACAGCCAGGGGTCCAACTTTGACACTCTCGATAAGGACATGTGAGCACCTTTATCGTAATTCGTTGATTATGTCCGGCGTCAAGGGACCCTTTCCCGCCACTGCCCAGGGACAGAGAGAGAGTGGCCAATCAGCAAGTGTCTTAATTAAATAGTCGGCTCGTCCAATCACCGGGGGTGTCGTTTTTAACCTCGGCGGCGTATTATGAATGAGGCCGGTTTGTGGTTGGCTTGTAATGAGTGAACAAAGAAGGCGATTAGCTGGAGCGTATTGCCCACACAATGAAAAGGACAAGGCGGTTAGAACGAAGGGAAGAGTGGAAAGTGAAAGTGATTTGAAAATAGAAGCAGGAGGAGGTTATGTTTTCAGATGCACCAAAAATGACATACTGTAACTGTTTTCCACTAAACTTTGGGTCGGGATGGACCAAGGAGGACCACATTGCAAGAGAAGTCAACAATGCAAATAAAAAATAACTCAATGACAAAGTAGAAGGTGGTTTCCTATCAAGTTGCACTAGTTGTAATTTAGGATTGCAGCAAATTTGGAGAGTCCATTAAAACTGCTACATCAAAAAGCTATATTTTTGTGACAACATGGTCACTAATCCAAATGGATGCGGTGGTGACTCAGACAAACATATAAGATGGGTTATGTGGCTTGCACTGATGGACAGATGAACAAATGTATGGGTTGGGTGGCTTGGACCGACAGGCCAATGGACAAATGGACAGGTCGGGTCGCTTGGATTGACAAATGGAGGAGTTGGGTGGCTTGGACTGACGGACAGATGAACAAATGGACGTGTTGGGTGTCTTTGACAGACAAACATTTGGTTTGGGTGGCTTTGACAGACAGATGGGCACACAGCTGGATGGCTTGTGTCTTGTACCGACGGACAGATGAAGAAATTGACGGGTTGGGTGGCTTTGACAGGCTAACATATGGATTGGGTGGCTTTAACAGACAGATGGACAAACAACTGGATGGCTTGTGGCTTGGACCGGCGGACAGACGAAGAAATGGATGGGTTGGGTGGCTTGGACTGACTGACAGATAAAGACATTGACGGGTTGGGTGGCTTGGAGAGACAAATGTATGGATTGGGTGGCTTGGACCAACGGACAGATGAAGAAATGGACGGGTTGAGTGGCTTGGACCGGCAAATGGATGGGTTGGGCGGCTTGGACAGACACCTGGATGGGTTGGATGGCTATTACAGATGGATGGAGGAACAAATGAACGGCTTGGGTGGTTTGGACAGAGGTAGTATCATAGTCGGTGTAAAAGGGAATGTCAGCCAGGTGGGACAGAGATGGTATGAAGATGGTATGGTATGAAGTTTTACAGTGGATATTAACACCCCGAAACCAACATTGCTGTTCAACGGACAAATGGTGGATCTTCTGTTCACGTTTTTGATGCGACTGCTTTGCGTCTGTATAAAACAAATCTATAGCTGAATTTCAACCGAGTCGTACTTTAATTTTCATAAAGTTTCCTACTAAATTCGAGTGAGTGCACATTGCCACCAACAAATGAGAAGTTGATTTTGCTTGCTGGGCTGATTTCCTGTGTGGAATTGTTGTTTTCCACCCCCTAAAGACTACAAAAGGTTGCATGAACCACCTCTCCATGTAAAACTGCAGGAAAAGTGAATGAATATTTATTGTTATCACTCAAAGAGTTGTATGCGTATGTGGGCGTCAGTGCGTTGTAGCCAAAAAAAAATGAGGAGAGGCATAATCGGCATGAGGTCAGCAGGATCGACTCGTTGGCCATATTTCTTTTTTAAACCACGCACACACACAGTCTCACAAATAATGAGAACAAGAGAGGCCAGCTTTTTACTTTGAAGGCACACAAAGAAGCAAATACACAAACACCGCGGATGCAAACACACACAGCAGTAGAAGGCGAGAAGAATAAACATGAAGTTCGCAGATGAAAAGTCCTTTTGTCTAAATGCAAACAAACTTTATTGCAGTGGCTTCTATTTTCTTTTTTTTCCCCTGTTGCGGGTCGACACACAACATGCACTCGTTACATGAAAGGAAAACAACTCGTGGTCAGCGAAACATTGGCCCCCAGGTGGCGGATGCTATCTCAAGAGTATATGTTTGTGTGCATCACCTAAAACTAGGCTAGCTGATACCTGAGGGCTCTCACACACACACACACACACACACACACACACACACACACACACACACAAACAGTTGTGAGGGCAAGTGTTGCTGGTCTAACAGGGCTCAGGCAGAGGTCCCTTATATGATGCTAAATGACTCCAACATGAGTGCTGATTCTGTTGTTGATCGGCACTCGTGCTGTTAATTAAAAGGCTTCGACCGACAGTGGACCTTTTTAAAACCCAATGAATCATGCTGAAGAAAGCCTCCACTGACTGTTTTTAATATAAATGCTGTGTAATAAACCAAAGCCTGACCACATATAGGACTTGCTGTCCAGTTGTCTGGTTGCTTGGATCATGAAGGTTATGGTGATAATTACGGCTGTCAAATGATTAAAGGTTTTATTCAAATTAATCACAGCTTTCAAATGAATTAATCATGATTAATCACCATTTGCAAACTATGGCTGAAACCTTCCACGATGAGAGCAAACCATGCTTGTCTGAAGCTCGAATATCATTGCCAGGAATAATATTTGCACAAATGACACTTTATTTAAATGCATGCCAATGTTAAAGGTTTATGACATCGTCTAAGAGTCTATTTCGACCCAACTACAATACGGTAGATTAATGGGGATTATGTCCAAGACCACTCTAATAGTCAAATTATGCTGCTACATTGAGTCACCACCGCTATGCCGCCCCGCAACTCCCCCTCCAAACTTTCCTGGTATCATAACTTTGACGTTGTCTTCCGGTTTCGGATCAATATTTGCAATACAAGTGAGTGATGTAATTATTTCATTAGATTCCGCTCTAGAAACCTTGCCTTCTCACTTCAAATGAAGGTTAAAGTTGTATAAATGATTTTTTGTTACCAAAAATATGCTCTATCGTGACTAAATCTACAGCATCTGTACTGTTATTGCTGCTGTTGTGTATTCAGCTACAGTCATGCAAACAAATAGACCTGACCTCCTTTTCTGCCTTTCTTCCGTTTGCATTCAGTCAGCCTAATAACACTCTTAGAGCATGCATTAGCTGCTGAACAACATCAACTATGTCAAGGATGACGTACAGAATTTCACGTGTGAATGAGCCACTGCGTTCGCTCACTGGTCCTCATGTAGGCAATCTTGCAGTTCCGCCGTCAATGGCTCAATTTTCCTTCCAAATGGTCTTACGAGCCAATAAAGTTAAAGCCGTGTTTACAATGTCGGAAGAAGGGAGAAGTGGGAGCGCGGTGAGTCAGGCGCTTGCTGATTTGACATGAACAAAAGATGAATAGAAGGAATCGGACTCTACACTGTGTGTGTGAGAGTAAATAGAAGTTGATGACAGCAGGGTTCATTCACACTCACTTACCCACCCACAACTAGAGTCACACCACCCGCCTTTTGAGAACCTCACTCACGCACACGCACACATACAGCTAATTAAGAGGCGTCATTTTTGTGGGATTATGTAGCTCAGCTTCACAACTACATACATTTCTTTATCGCTAGTTTGACCATGGGTACACAATTTTAAATGAAAAAAAATGTAGTAAGATACTGCATGGCTGTCATGTCTGTCATGGCAGTGAATTATAAGGTCTTTATTGGTCCAAATTTCAGCCATCACCATCTATGAGGATTTTTAGGTCTGGATAGGTCCTAACATAAAAAAAAAATCTGAATTGTAGAGTTGTAGGTAAGTAGTGTTGAATGCCCCTTCCTTACCCGTTTAACATGACAGCATCACAGCCCCTTGACAAGGTGGTTTGCCTTGCTAATCTCCATCAGCCATTAAACTGTCCTGGTCTGTCACGGTGGTTGCTAGCTTTCATACGATTTCAAGGTCTGGGTAGGTCCAAATTTACAAAATAATGTAACTTTAGAGTCGTAGAAGGCACCTTCATGGTGTTGGTTACCTTAACCCTCATCCCCTACTCATTTAAGAATCCCCGTCTGTCACAGTAATCACCAGCCATGAGGATTTCAAGGTCTGGATAGGTCCTAATTTAAAAAATACTAATAATGTCCGGCTTGTTTTCATTAATGTCTACACTGTTGGAAAACAAACATCTGAAGCAAGCTCAAAAAGGCTCAATACTGGAACAGCAGGAGAGACATCTAGCATGTCTATATGTCTATTTGTAGGTTTACAAGAGACCGATTTTGTTGCATTGATGTTTGCCTTTACAATGTTTTTGGAGACTCGCTCCTCCCAAGCTCCCTTTTTGCTGCCTTTAAATCTCTCCCACTGCTTTTGACCACAAAAGTGCAATTACAATGGGGTATTATTGCACCTTGCTCACTTCACGGACCTCTCCTCGGAAAAGCTTTGTCGAAATATAAAATGCAGGCCAACTATGCTGAAACCCTGAAGGTTGGTGGAACCAAAGAGGGCTGTTCAATAGAAAGAATGTACACCAGCTGTACTCAAATTATTTAGAGTGCACATCTCCACATTTGGTGACAGTTGATGTGAGCAATATGTCAGCCGACAACAGCACGGCCGGTGCTATCTACTGTATATCTACATTTTGCCAACAAAGCCCACGCCTCTGGTTTCAACACAACGAAGCCCGGTTCCGACTGCGAGGAACAACAGAGGACGTCTCAAAGTATTCCCCTTACCGGCCGCACTGGACCTCCACTTTCTCTACCACAGGAACGATATGACAGAGAATTTTAGCAGTTTTCACACTGCAACTTTTTCATAGCGTGGCATACCTTGAAACCGGGAACCGGCCCATGCCGAGCTACAGTACGTGCATAAAAAGCACAAATGGTGAGCTAAAATTTAACTATTTGTACAAATGACCTTCAATCTACTGTATAAGGGGAGGAAAAGGGAAGACAGAACTGAGGAGAGATGGTGATCCTACATTGATTAAATAAAATGGGGGGGGCAACAAAAAAAGACAATGAGAGAGTCAGGCGGAGAAAGAATGGTTCTTATCAGTGTGTTGCAGGAGGTGAAAAATGCAACTGGGGAGTGTGTGTGTGTGTGTGTGTGTTATTGAAGTGACTTTGGGCAAGTTGAAAAAAACTGCAGAGTCCAGCCGAGAGACGGACACAGCGAGAGCCATCATCATCATCAACACCATCATCATCATGTGCGTTTGTGCAGGGCAAATGGCACAGGTGTATTTTACGTGGTCCTGCATTAGTCAACAGAGATGTTTGGCAAGCTAAAAAGCAAAAAAAGATTTGCGCCTGTTGTGGTCTGGAGGAGAATCAAAGTCAGACACCTCAAACTAGTCAATGAAGCCAATAACAACGCATGAAAAGCTCGCAGCAAATACATTTTTTTTTAAAAACCCAGAGATGACTTCATCCAGTCATAATTTCATTGATTTATTGTTCACCCAAACTTTCCTTTCCTATAACCACGGACTAAAACACCAATTAAGCCCCCAGCCAGGGGAGGTAACTGAGCAAGGACTGTGGTGATGAGATAATGTCCGGGCTTACAGGACAAGTACATTCAAAGGGGAGTGAGGTCGAGTGAAGCTAACACGCTAATACTAGTCCTCACATCCAATTAGGAACACCCAAGTCCTGCATCTGTTTACGAAACGTCTTCTGCCTCAAAGCTTCACGTCAATCAAAGGAAGCGTGTTCGATATGTAGCCATGAGCTGAAATGAACGGTTGGTGCGTAAGCTTGTTAAGCTTTTTTAATGAAGTTGTCTTGATTGACAGGCCGCCTTTTTTTAAAAAGTCTCCAGACGCCAACTGAGTACAATACAAACAAGATTAACGCTTCAAGAAGGAGATGAAGGAAATGAGCTCATTGACAAGAGACGACACACAAGAGGCCTAAGAAAGAAGCCTGTCCACACGGGGAATGTTTTCAGGTGGAAACTAACATATTTTATCGTTTCAGCCTTTCATTCCAACGGCAATGGCGTTCTGGGTGCCCTGAAATTCTTTTTTTTTTTTTTTTAACGGCTTCCAGAGTGGGAAAAACTGATGACGCCGGTTGTGTGCTGCTGCCGAAAAACATCTGATTATTTCCACTGACATGACTCCCAGTCGGCATTCTCTTGATATTTTTTTGTCTTGCAGAAGTCCATGTCTTGTCAATGTGACATCACTGACCCCTAGTGGCCAGAATACTACACATAACTTGTCTTTCAATATTTTTTTACAAGTAATAGTCCACAGTCAACCACGAAACAGCAGTCATTTATTAATTCATTTATTTTTTAACAAAATGCGATCGAGTGAGGGAGCCATGTCCGCACCGCGATGTAGCGAGGGACGACGGTATTTGTGAAAGTTCAAACCCCTGAAATGGTTTTATGTTTGTCCTTGATCCATTACGGGTTGGCTTGAATTTGCAATACAACAAAATGAAGGTTGGAAATCCTCCTGGAAGGGAATGTCTCTGGCTTCTGAGGGGCCGCTGTCCTTCCGTTCCGTCTGGCGTGTCTTTCAAACCAACTCTTTTGCGTGTCGGCGGGTGAGTAGGTGGTGTTCATCCCAGTGTGCTCCTCCAGATGCTTCATTCAGGGTGACTCGTGTTCAAGAAGCGGAGTAAAAACACAGTTGTGCGATTATGTGTGCACGGGTGAGCGAGACAGTGCGTCCCTTAGGACAATTTGCATAGATGCTGTCAAGACCGGAGAGGGCGCATTAGAGCTTTGCAACATCAGCTGTTGGAGTAAACACACTAATGTACTTTGATACAGACACACACAGAAGGCTAGCATGTGTGCTAACAGCAATGTGATGTTTCATTTAGGAAACATTATTTGTCTCTTAGGCAAATGGCAGCTACAACATTGTCTTGTTTTGTGTTTTGGGGGCACTTGGTGAGCTTTTAGGGAAAAGTATGAAAACTAAACAGGAATAGGACCACCAGGCACCTGAAAACTGCTACGATTTCCTCGACAATTAAAAGAATTATATCCAGCCTGGCCATAATTTAACAAAAAAGCGCCCCCCAGGCCGAACACCACACTGACTTGTCCCGTTTCCAGGTGAATAAATGCATTTTTCCAAGCTTCTGCGGCGCTGTGAGTCGCGGCGCAGCAGCGGTGTCACAGGCGAGAGCAGTTAAACTGTCATCCTGTCACAGCTCGCCAGGCAGAGACGCCATCTCGCAAATAGACAGTAACCAGTTTGACCGCATCTAAGCGACCTTGAGCCAAACTCCTGATGGGTGCTTTTTGGCAACTCCGCCGAGGAGCAATAGCACCTTTATGACTACACTGGAACCAAAAGATGGGTGGGCTTTTTACTTCGCACAGCAACAGAAGTCACAGTGCCCTACAGTTGACGAGTTCAGGCAGGAAGGGAGGGGTTTGTTGAGTGCAAAAGCCAGTCGTGGTCCATGCGTGTGGTCCACTTAAGGTAAGGTCATCCTCACCTGAAGACATGGGGTGGAGTCTTTCGGCAGGAATAATGTGTTGGCCCAATAATCTTGTAACCTCCACACTGAAAGCGGAGATGAGCCCTGCCCTGACTGTGCTGATTTGCTTCCAGTATCCGGTATGACAAATCCCAGGTCTTTAGTCAGCACGTCACTCATTCCAGCTTCTCATACCCAGGACACTTCTAAAGCCTTTTTCTCCTCCGGCCGTTAAGAGACATTCTGCTAATTACCGCGATAAAGGGCTTAGCCGAGGGATCGCTATATATTAGCGCTGCTCTGTGCTAAGATACCCGTCCAGGTGCATGCTGAGGCTTCCTCGCAGCTGCCAGAGAGGAATCCAGTTCCTACTACGAGTGCTCCAACTGTGTTCCCACAGTTCGAGAAGCCCTTCCTTTGTCTTGTGCAACATGATCACGTTGTATCCACCCGTAAATCCCCCGCAAAAAAATGAATTCTCCGAGGAATACCAACATGACTATTCACTTGTTTGGGCATTTACAGTACTTGATCTCTTACATGATTACATACCTGAAATCAAGGTCAACGTCCAACCAGGCACATTCTACAGCAGATCAATTTGTTGATGTACTCAAATCTGGCTATATCGCGGTTCCCTCACTATGTCGCGTTTTTAAAAAAAAAAAATAAATGGTTGTTGTTTCATGGTTGGCTATGGCCTATGATTAGTCAACAAATACTGAAAGACAAGTTATACGTAGTATTCTGGTCACTAGGCATCAGTCATGTCGTTGGATTACATTACAATACATTTCTTGCTTCGATTTCAATGATTGCAGCGTAGCCTCCTTGAACTGCTGTGTTTGCGATCACGGTGCCATTCCCGTCCATTAAACTCAAGAGTCAACTCAGTTCAATCAATTATTCTGTATTCAAATTTAACAAGACATCTGACATCAGCGACGTCTCATGCTGCTTTGTGGAAGTATGACCGCCGGGAGAAAGCTTTCAGTTGACGACTCCTGATCTCTCCTCCCACACGCGGAAAATCTCGGCTGGATATGAGTTCAGGGTCCCCCCTACCGTCTGGGGACTGTTGAAAGGCATTCTGTGTCGGCAATCGCTAAGTGGAGTGGGAGTCGACAAGGCCAGTACAGAGACGCTGTGAGTGTCATAAAAGTAAAAGTACAATATTTCAGACCAAAAGAACTTTTGAAAGGCAATCGGAGATCACAACGAGAGAGCCCAAAGGGAGTGATGTCACCAAGAGGCGAATCCCACTGGTGCCACCCACGGTGATTAAACTAGAAGAGGCTGCTTCCTTAAATCAATGATACAGTCATTTATCCTTCAACTAAAAGCTTCAAAATTATTGATTTAGCAATGCTTTCTTATTAGGGGAACAGGGTTTTGCCAGCCTTTAGAGTTATAAAACATTGGTGCAGCAGCTTGTGTTGGGTTATTGCCTGTGCTCGTGTCATCATTCAGTCGTATAAAAGTTTGTTATACACGAATGATCCGACATTATGTTGAAAATTCTTTATTGCCGTGCCTTTTGTTTATTTGTATTTAAAAATAGGTTGGGGAAAAAGTTATAATATTATTGGAATAAAGTCATAATATTATGAAAAGCAAATTTATGAATATTAAGATTAAGAGAGCTGAAACAGCAATAATGAAACAGTAATAATATGCTTTTTCACCTACAGTATATCACAAAGATGAAATGCAGTTTCTTTCTTGAAATATGTATAACATTTTAAATAACATTGTCTTCGCATATCCACTGTACACGTGTGGCCCTTGCATCCTTTCAGTATTTCAGTTTTTCAGTATGCGGCCCTGCTTTCGGGTGTTCAGCCAAATCTCCACGAAGTTTGGTGCACACCTTTCAGGGACTGACAAGCACGTCTGTAAAACTTGAAAAACATGGCCGCCGTCAAGCAAAACGACGTACTTACTGAGCAACTAACTGTCCATCTAATGATGACACAACTTTGAGGATATTTTGAACGCTAGCATTCTGACCACAACCCAGAGGCTTGTAAATGGAACATATTTTATATTGAGACAAAGATGAGAGCGCCATGGGGCGTCCTAACAGTCACGTTTTCTGCGCTAATTAAGCTTTTCTATCGGTTGCTCTTTGTGTATATTAATGACTTCGCTTTTCTCCACAGTGGTTTGTTTGCTTCGGTAGTAAATCAGCAGTTTTCTTAAGTCTCTCGTGACACTGCTCCGTCTTGAAAAATGATGCAGTGCTAAGTTTTTTTGTGTTGGGCTTTTTTCCATTGACTTGACCTTATTGTTATTGTGAGAAACTGCGTGTTGTCAAGTTGTGGGTAAGGAGCAATTAAACAGCTTTAGAGTGGAAGTAAAAGAAAAGACTTACAAACAGTTATGGGCGAGAAATCACTGGAGGAAACGGACAGAGCGCCGCCATGGAGACATTTACTATTATGACTGGGCATTAGGAGCAAGTGGGAGTTCAATATCTTCCCTTTGTGATAGCCTGGGAATCGAACCAGCAATCTTCAGATTGTCAACCAGCCAGTCACAACCCATGACACCCACCCTCCCCCCGTGGGGCACTGGAAGTAATTGAGTGGAGAAAAGAACGCTGCTGTCTGACATGAAAATCAACGCGGCGTGACCACACCATTACACACACACACACACACACACACACACACACACACACATATATACAAATAGCCAGCTGCTTAGACCACAGTCAGCTCCAGACAAATAAAAAAAAACATACGCATGTCAAGGATGATTATTCTCTTTCAATCATCACAAGCGAAGAACATGCATGCAGTTTAGTGGCTTTATGACTCGATTATTAATATGTGATCTGCCTGACATTCATGAGAGGATACAGTAGCCCCCCCCCCCCACACGCGTATAGCAAATAAATATGCGACACCCAACTCTCGAGACAAGCGGATGCACGGGATTCGGCCTATGAGAACGAGACAAGACGAGATTTTAACCGTAATTTTATCTAGCAAGACTTTTCTAAAACTTCCCCCATTTTCCATAATTCAATATTTTGCGTGCCATTTAAAAATGAATGGACAATTTATTTTGATTTTTTCAGCACATTTCTATTTCAGCATTCGGCCTACATTTCCGTTCAGCTTCAGCATTCCTGCTGGAATTGCTTCAACTCGTTACATTTGCTGTGCGGCTCGACGAGAGATGACAATTTCAACTTTAAAAACCTGCTGTTAAGAGTGCTTGTGATTTCGTGTCTTTGGACTACAGACACCCTACACACGTACTGTGCTGTGTGTGTGGAAGTGTGTACTTGTGTGTGATCATTTCCCCGCTGATTTACGTGACCTTTTAAGGTTGGAGTTTAAGACGCTCTCCGAGGGCAACCTGGGAGCGCGAGCGAGATAAAGGCGAACTTACATGTTTGTCGTACACTCAAGAGAGAGCGCACACGTGGAGGCAGCCACGTGGCAGCCGTGGCCTTTAGCCTGCGGCGAAACGACAGCGCTTCCTGGCTTTATCGCCAAATTCTTACTGGCTTCACGTTTTTTTCACACAGTCATTTTCTTCGTGTGTGTGTGTGTTGAACACATTTTCAATCATGTACAAGCTTAGAGGAATGGCCACAACAAAACTGTAGCAAGTAATTGGATTGTCTTTTGCGGAAAAACACAGACTTGTCTTAACCGGTTTTAATTACAGCCGACGCTGTTGTTTTTTCGTCTCATTTCATCCCTTAATAGTTTCATTCATCTGCTTTGCCACTGGAAAATATTTGGAAAAAATGAGAGGAAAGACTCCCTAGACGAAGTTCGGTTCGTAATAAAAAGTAGCATAAAGAATTCCGACAATTTTATTACAGAATATCAACAAAAATGAATGTGAGCAAATCTCTGTGTTGATGTCAATTTGAGGAGCCTGAAGTCACTCCATTGCTACCTCAGTCGGTTAAAACTCTGCATTGAACAACCTCCGTCCACACCCGTCAACATTTGCATTTGAAAATGAGGGAATTTTTCGGGAAAATAAGGGCAATTGCTTGGTGGAACAACCCGACTGTTGCTCACCGTACGTGGATCAACAGGAGCGTGACGGGAAAGAAGGGCAACATACGGGGGGGGGGGTGTTTGGCAGCTGTGCATTTTACGCTAATGATAAAATAAGAACAAGAACTCAGGGTGTCCCGATGCAACTATTTCACTTAGCAATAGTACAGCCTTCAATATCAGTCGATACCAATTTCCATCCCATATGAGCACGAATCACTCATTGAAGACTTATTCTGTAGTGTGGAATGTTAGAAAAGGCGTGATAAAGTGATACTACTCAAACAAGGAACAACAATAGCTACACCCATTTACTTCTTTATGCATGTGGGATATACAGTACAGTGCCAATAACCAACATTTTAGATACTCTTTTTTTTTTTTTGCTGATATTGGCCCGTTATCAGCAATATCGGCTCGGGACCCTGCTAAAAAGAAGTATAGCATACTATAGTATAGCGACATATAACTACAGCTTCTTTGTGTTCTAGTACGAGGCAACAAATCAGCGTTCAAAGAAAATATCTAGCGTCCCACCTGAGCGTTCCTGTCTTTGGGCTTCCTGACTCTTCCTCCCTTTCTTTGTCAGCTGGAGTGTGCCAGTTAACAGTAATTATGAGGTTTCGAGTTAATTAGTAAGGAGCACCCAGCTGTTTCATCCCCAGAAGACAAAGGCCCTTCAGCACACACACACACACACACACACACACACACACTTGTGCATACCTGGGGGAGACCAGTGTGTAAAAAAACTAATAAAAAAGTCAAAGCTGCTCAGTTTGGAAGTATAGGACAAAACCGAAATAAACCAGTTGACTGAGGCACACATTTATAATCAATAGTGACTAGGGGTGTCACAAGCAGTGATGTTGGTAACGCGTTACTCTTGCATAACCACTTTTTTCAGTAACGAGTAATTTAAAGCGTTACTATTTCAAAACAAGTAATCTGATTAAAGTTACTTATCCAAAGCCACTTTGCGTTACTGTTTTTCAACAAATAGCAAGCCATCATTGCCGCTGTGACGGCAGCAGGAGGGAGCTCGGCTTTTGCTAGGTGGAAATACAGTCACTACTTCGAGTTGGTGTCCAACAAAGATATGAATATTAAGGTTCGTTGTACGCTCTGTCCTGGAGACAAACTGTTATCTGCCTTCAATAACACAACATCAAACTTGAAGAAACATTTGGACTCGCAGCACGGCACAGTCAAGCTCACGGCCAAAGTTCCTACTGATGAAGCAAAAAGGAGAGCTACGAGTGCAGCAGGTCCGACGCCACTCAAACAACAGAAACTGGGCTTCGGTTGAAAATCAGTAAGTGGAGGGGAGTTGAAGAGGTTGGTTGCGCGGTACATTGTGGAAGAAATGTTGCCGCTGAACACGGTTGACACACCGTCGTTTCGTGCCATTATACAGAAGCTCCCCACTACTGTCACAGCCGAGCTTCCGCACAGAACATCATTTTCATCCTATCTGGAGCACGAGTATGCTGAAATGGAACGTAATATCAAGACTGCGATGAATGATGTCGAGTTTGTGTCAACTACTGTTGATATTTGGACGTGAAACAACAGAAGATATATGGGAGTGACGCTCCACTGGATCGGTAGAAAACTTATTATTACATTTATATATTCCATCCATCATTTTCTATACCGCTTTATCCTCATTAGGGTCGCGGGGGCATGCTGGAGCCTATATTTTTTTTTACATTTTCATAAAACAGATGTCCGAGTTAAGCTGATGGCAAGTGAGACTTTTTCTTAAATGAAAACATTCATTTTCGATTTTTTATTTAAGTTCAACATTATATATACATTGCTGATGTTGCACCAATAAAAATAGTGTTAATAAGACCTGTTGTCGTTCTGTGGTGAAAGGTAGAGTTGCAGGCAGCAGCTGTAAGTAACTGAAAAAGTAACTAGTAATGTAATTTAATTACTTTCTAAATAAAGTAATCTCTAAAGTAACTAAGTTACTTTTTAGTTCAGTAATCAGTAGTCAGTAATCAGATTACTTTTTCTTAGTAACTGCGGCAACACTGGTCACAAGACGGGACGAGATTTTAACATTACTTTTAAGAAGTGCAATGAAAAAATATGTTACAAATATTTGAAAATATATTACAATCTGCTCATTTAATTTCAACTACACTCTTCTGCATTGTGTGTGTATGCTAGCGGCCCCGCCTCCACCCACCGAGACAAAGAGACTGTATGACTGACAAAAGGGCTTACTCCATTCATGCCGTTGTTCTATGGAACAAACGCACCAACGTGCTAAAACCAATGCACAGAGTGAACCCTTGTCCTACCTGTTTGGAGGCAGTAGACCAGGAAAACAGACACGCGTGCACATGGCAATATATTGAGGCAGGCAAAATGATTGAGCTCATATTCATTTATTGTGTGATTAGTTCATGTATTTATTATTGGATTTTTTCTAAACAAGAAATCGTCACGTATACATTTTGTGACACCCCTATGAGGGTGACCCCTATGTGACTATAAGAGCACTGTAATAGTTCATCTTTTCATTCATCAGTCATATTCAGTATGTCTCACTAATCGAACTGAAAATACTTCCTTGTCCTCCATGGCACTCTGAATATGACCTCAAGCGTCAAGGCCAAATGATGAAAAGATTCTAATAACATCATCATAACAAACTGATTTCTTCATTTGGCACCTCAGTAGTCACAGTTTTGGCAACAGCTACGTTTTGTAGTGTGAATGAAATGAATTCCCCGAGTAACAATTAACACATTCCTCGCTAATATATTCGACGTTGCTAGTGACACATCTTGGAAAAGCAGAGAAAAACAATGGAGGCTGCATCCATATTTTTTTTTTTACTAGTACATTAGGGCTTGCATCTAGCCCTAAATTGAAGTTGCAACTATGGCAATCAGGAGAGGCGCACACAGGAAGCACTTTTCATTCACCGAAATGCCTGGAAAATTGCCTTCTGCCGAGAGGAACGAGATGAGATGCTGCAGGTAGAGAATGAGGTCCCTTTAACTGGCATTACATCTAAGCGAGAGCGCCGTTCGACAATCTAAGCAATAAACTAGCTTACAGTAGACAATAACGCCACTCGCCTGCTTGGGTTGTACATTCCGAACCTTGAGAGGTTGTACGCCGCCATGTTCCTACAGGGAACAGAGTGTGACATCACTTTTAAGGTAGCAGAGTTCAGGTTAGCAGGATTTAACTTCTTTTTACGCTTGTACGCAATTACAAACATGAATAATCTTTGTATTGTCATTGAAGTTCAGATTGAGTTTTTTTCACATGACCCTTTCCTACTAAAATTGCCTAACTTCTTCTTACACTTGTAGGAATACCAAACTTCATACTTTTATTGCTGTATTTTACAGGACGTACACCAAATGTCCACTTAAATCACAGTCTCGGAATGGAACTCGCATGTAACCAGAGGACAACCTGTAAAGGTTATATGGTGGTGACAGTTGGACCCTGGAACAGATGACAGTCATCCCTCGTTCATACTGTAGTCGTTAACTGACTCTAGATGCTACCACAATGAAGGAATTTCCGTGACATAGGATTCAATGTTAATAAATGGACTGTTTTCATAGTCAGAGCATAGAAAACCTGTTTATGACTTTCTAAATATAGTTTTCAACATTATTGGATCCCTGTGACCTCCCCTGGGCATTTCTGTGTGGAGTTTGCATGTTCTCCCCGTGTGCGCGTGGGTTTTCTCCGGGTACTCCGGCTTCCTCCCACATTCCAAAAACATGCAGGTGAGGTTAATTGGCGACTCTAAATTGTCCATAGGTATGAATGTGAGTGTGAATGGTTGTTTGTCTATATGTGCCCTGCCATTGGCTGGCCACCAGTCCAGGGTGTACCCCGCCTGTCGCCCGAAGTCAGCTGGGATAGGCTCCAGCATGCCACCGCGACCCTTATGAGGAAGAAGCGGTATAGAAAATGGATGGATGGATGGATGGATCCCTGTGACATGAAATAACACACCTATAGTCACCTTTGCACTCCTATCACCCATTGTTTGCACCACACTGAGCAACTCTTATGCTGCAGGGACTCGAGATGGCTGCTAGCCAGCAAGCTAGTGAGCTAACCAGTTAGCCTGGAATTTATTAGATATTTTAAATATTTTCAAAAGTATAAACTTACATAGACAGCCGCCTCATTTTAGGTGTTAGCATGCTAAGTTTGCATGTTAGCATGCTAAGTTTGCATGTTAGCATGTTAGCAATGCTGGTACGCTAACATTAGTATGTTAGCATTTTAGCCATTTTTTTCAGGTATTGTCTCGCATTAACACTTAGCGCTATCATACATGCGTTAACATGTAGCAGTTAGCATGTTAACTACAGCATTTTCGTCCAGCGGCAGCTCATCGGGGTTCGAGCACGGGATTGGACAGCGAGTGCAGCATTGCAATTTGCCGTCAGCATCAGTAGCATTCACATGCAATTTCGGGAAAAATTGCACATGTCTAGTTCGAGAAAATGTGAAATGTGAATTTATCTTGGAGATGAATAAAGTATCTATTCTTAATCTAAATCTTACCACTTCCACATGGAATGGGAGGAGAACTTATTTTCACTCTATCATGTGGGACATGCCATGGCTGACTTCATGCAGTGTTAAGGTAATGTAATGTAAGCTAATGTCTCAATGTTTTGTGTCATTACTGCCACCCATTGAACAGAATACTACATACTGTATGACTTGTATTTCAATATGTTTTGACTAAGAATAGACCAGTCTACCACCAAACAGCCATCATTTATTCATTCATTCATTTCTGGAATACCTCGATATAGCGAGGGAGCAATAATTCAACCGCGATATTGTGAGGGCCGACTATTTCTATTTGCATTATACCGCAGAAGCGAGGTGTAATAGTATGAAATGACTGTGTTGTTGAGGTATTATCTATGACTGAGGCTGCTGCACGGGGATTAAGGGACTTTATTGAAGAAATATACAATATTTGTGCTTGTCAGAAGTTTTTGTTTGTTTAAAAAAGGTAAAAAAAAAAAAAAAAAAACCCACAAAGGTAATGCTTCCAATAGAAGTCCAAACAGAGCCGCTCCAGCAAAGAAGACAAAAAGGGGATAAAGAAAAGTGTTTTGTGGACATGGAGGGAGATAAAGTGAGCAAAGTAGAAGAAGATGTAACCTTGGTGACACACGTGCAGTCCGCTGCACCTCATGCTTGAATGGATTCCGAGTCCGACTCAAATCCTTTTATCTGCCGGCCGCTTTTATCGCTCGCCGTCTTTTGATCCCGCAAACTCATTTCAGCTGAGCCGCTACCAGGTTGTTGTTTTTTTTTATTTTGGGGGGGTGAGGGAATTGTGACGAGTAGACTGAGCAGCCTTTTATTTCCTTTGTGTTCGTTTGAGAATATATAGTAAATTACCTCCTCTAGATTGTGGCGGCAAAGTGGCTTTGACTTTCTAAGTATTTCATGAGTCATCCAGGGTATATTTGCTGTCTGATACACAAGCTTAAAAACATACTTTCTGCACTGAACCTAACCAATTTTACACTGATAAAATAGAAATAGAAATGCACATTACACCAACAGAAGGCAGAGGTGAGAAAACTTGGAGCCGTTGAAAAATGAGCTTACTTAGTATGCAGAATAGCATGCATTATGTATATTTCCCTGTTAAGCATTTAAGCAGTAGTCTGCAGTGTGGCCAGCATAGACCAAAGCGGTTCGCCAATAAATCCAGTGGTTCTCATGCTCGCAACGAATACATTTGGACCGCAACAAAATGATTTGGAGCTACCGGTTTGTCCTCGCTCATTAACACAGAGAATAAGAGGACCGGGCAGGAGGGATCGGTGTTGCCAAATAAGCGACTTTGTCACTATACTTAGCAAGTATTCACACACCTCTAAATACTCTTTATAAAAATAAAAAAAAAAACAAACAATATCACGGTTTGATTAGTGCACCCTCGCTATATCGCACTTTTTCCAAAATGAATGAATGAATAAATGATGGCTGTTTGGTGGTAGACTATGTTCTATTCTTAGTCAAAGCATATTCAAATACAAGTGATATGAAGTATTCTGCTCAATAGGTGGCAGTAATGACAACATTAGCTTACATTACATTACCTTAACACTGCATGAACTCAGCCGTGGAATGTTCCACATGATAGAGTGAAAATAAGATCTCTTCCAATCTTGTTTTCGGCTTCTTAAATTTAAAAGAAATAAATTCCAGGCTAACTGGTTAGCTTGCTAGCTAGCAGCCGTCTTGAGTCCCTGCAGCATAGGAGTTGATGTGATGAAAACGATGAATAACAGGAGGGTAGCTGTGACTATAGGGGTGTTATTTCATGCCTAGAGGGCTCCAATAAAATATGACTCACACAAACAGCATTTTTGAAAAAACGTGATAGAATGAATTTGCGAAATCCGAAGTGGTGAGGCATTAGCGTAGTTGAACATATTGTGATTTGGGATGCATTAGAAAATACATTTCAGGAAACTGCTGAGAGAATTAGACTTTCTATTAACAACAGAAGGAATATTTTCAATCACTTCGTCTTGCATTTGAATCCAAAGAGACGTCTGTTTTTCTTATTTCTTTGCACATTCCCATCAAACGAAGCGCTACACTGCCAGTGAACAGAACCCACAAAGAAAGTTCATCTCAGGAAGCTTGCCAAAGACAACAACAACACATCATTCCGATGATTCAAATTATTTGTGCGCGAGGAAACAACAAACCCGGAGGCACACAAAAAAGCCACAATGTGCGGTTAAACAATTAGCTTTGTACAACTGGTGACACACAAATGGTAGCGTGTGTGTGTCATAGTGGACTGCGGGGATTGGATTGGAGGCATGCGGTGAAGCAGCTGCTCTCCGTCTGACCTGCTCACCTACGAGCAGACAGGTGAGGGAAGTTCAACGTGTTTATCGTTGTCCACCACAGAAAAAGGCCTGTTCAGACGAACACAGAAAATACTAGCCAGGACTTTCATTTTAATTAGGCAGCTGTTCCTTTTATGTTTGGGCATCCTCTTCATGTACAAAGGAGGTTTATTTTTCTTACTCCAGTCAAGACACGGACTAAAAATGGCATTTTTATTTTACACATAAACTTGCATGAGCTTAAGAAATGCAATGCAAAAGTTGATGCGGTTCACGCACTGGATATCATTTGATGGTGCAAGTGGATGGTTAGCATGTTGGCCACACAGTCAGGAGATCGGGAAGACCTGGGTTCGACTCTCTGTTGGGCATCTCTGTGTGGAGTTTGCTTGTTCTCCCCGTGCGTGTGTGGGTTTGCTCCGGGTACTCCGGATTCCTCCCACATTCCAGAAATATCAATTCAATTCAAGAGTTTTATTGTCATATGCATAGTAAAACAGGCAGTTATACTATGCATGTTTATACTATACTATACACTATACAATACATGCATATATGCATGTTAGCTTCATTGGAGACTCTAAATTGTCCATAGGTATGAATGTGAGTGTGAATGGTTGTCTGTCTATATGTGACCTGCCATTGGCTGGCCACCAGTCCAGGGTGTCAGCCAGCTGGGATAGGCTCCGGCATACCCCCAAAATGTATGGAAGGTTGCAAGTTGATCTATAGAATGAAATGCTGCGTTCACTTCATGTGTTTACTGCCTTTGTAATGGCAGAATTAACATTTTAGGTTTGTTTTTCTCACACCAGTCAAGACATGGACTCTAAATGGCATTTTTATTCGACAGATAAAATCAACCATTGATGCAATTCATGCCTTGGATATCATTAGATGGTACAAGTTCACCTGCAGAATGAAAATGTTGTTTACTCTACATTTGTACCGTCTTTGTAATGACAGAACTAACATTTTAGCTTTACTTTTCTTACTCCGGTCAAGATGTGGACTAAAAATGGCATTTTTAGTCTACAGAACAAAGCAAGAGTTCATGCATTGGATATCAGATGGTGCAAGTTCATCTGCAGAATGAAAGTGCCATTTTTACTCCATACTGTATATTTACTGTACTGTATTTACTTTACAGAATTCACATTTTAACTTTACTTTGCGTATTCCAGTCAGGATATGAACAAAAAATTGCATTACATTCTCCAGATAAAAGCAAGAGTTGGTGCAGTTCGTGCATCGGATATCAACAGATCAAGTGCAAATGCAAGTTCATCTGTAGAACGAAAATGCTGCTTTTAGTCCATATCTTTACTGCCTTTGCGAAGGCAGAGTGAACATTTTATGGTTTACCCTGCAACAACACATCAGGAGGGTACAACTGACCTATCTCACGACGGTCTAAGCCCAGCACATCAGTAGGTGAACACGCCAACGTTTGGTGAATTCGGCTCCACAATGACAGGAAGATCCCGGTGCTAACTTTTCTGACACCGCCGGCTTGAAACCCAAAAAGTCCGAAGAATTGTGAGGCCCTGCTTTCACAGTCGGTACTCATACTGAAAGTCAAGGTCAAGCAAGCTTTGGCCCTTCTGCTGTCTGTCACCCATGTCAAGACATGAACTAAAAATGTCATTTTTAGAGTTCATGCCTGGGATATCATTAGATGGTAGAATGACAATGTCACTTTAGCTCCATATCTTTACTACGAGTGTCCCCATACAACTATTTCACTTACCAATGTCGCAGCCTTGTATCAGTCCGATCCGGTATCAGCATGAATCATATGTAATTTTATTGTTATTTTGTAGTGTGACATGTTAGAAAAAGCTTGATTAAGTGTTCCTACTCAAACGGAGGACAATAGTCAGCAATAAGGGCGTCACAAGATCTCGCGAGATTAAAACGGGACAAGATTTCTCGTTCAGAAAAAAAAATGTCTCGTGGGCACTAAGCCTATGAACGATGAATGAATGAATCACACAATAAATAAAAATGAACTGCATAATTTCGCCGTGCATGCGTGTTTTCCTCGTCTCTCGTCTCCAAGCAGGCAGGACGATGGTTCACTCTGTGCATTGGTTTCAACACCTTGGCACGTTTGCTCCGTAGAACAACGACATGAACGGAGTCAGCCCTTTTGTCAGTTATACAGTGTCTTTGTCTCCATATACAGTATATTGTATAATATAGTCACATATTATTTGGATTTTGTCATTGTATTTTTATTAAAAGTGAGATTAAAATCTCATTGTCTCATTCTCGTAGACCCAATCTGGTGTATCGTCCCGTCTGTTGAACTGAGTGTCTGTCGCTATCTCTCTGGTCTTGCGACGATCATTATTGTGATCTTTAGCAGATATACTGTAATCCAAGACTTGGTTTTTATACTTTTGATCAGGACACCCCTCATCTTTACTGGAGTATGAAAAATAAACTTACAATTTGAATTCTGCCTGGTATCCAAAATAATAGGAACACCTTTCAGTATGATAGTGTTTTCTATCAACTACAACCACACGAACAAACAAATCAAACATTCCAAGCCTAATGTGCAGGTGTACCTAATGCTGCGGCCACACAAACGTATACAACCTTCGACAAGCTTCCTCAACTACAGACAATCCAATTATTCAAAGCACAGCAGCGACTAGGAGGGGTTAAGTCAGGAAACGGTCCCGTCATAGGAAGACAGAAGAGATGTTAGGTAAGCAGGTGACAGCAGCAGCCCCAAGCTGTGAGCTGAGTGCACCTAGAAACAGCCTGACAGTGCCTGCTGGGGAAATGAGTGTGCTCTGGAATTGAAGCGCGCGCGCACACACACACACACACACACAGACACACACACACACACACACACACACACACACACACGCATGCATCGTGCACACACAGACGCACGGAATAAAAACACAAAATGTCTCCAAAGGCAGGAAATACATCATCACAGAGAAGGAAAGTTTGTGAGATCACAGCCAACAAGACGACAGCAGCAAGTATTCTTTATTCCTTGTGATGGTTTCAACTACCCGCACTGGCTTCTTTGTGTTTCAACTACACAAGGTACAACAAGAAATCACAATAATTGAGCTTCCAATCATTTTTATATGCGACAAGTGCAAGTATATGACAAGTGTATGTTTTGATTTACACGTCTTGGTTGTGATTAAGCAAAAATTGCGATGGAACTTTGTAGAAAGGTGAAAAATGACCAAACAACTTCATAAAACAGTGGTGTTAGTCATTGAATTACTTTGTTAGCTCGTTAGTAGATTAGAGAGGAATGTCAACGTTATCAATGTTCTTCAATCCCTTGAGCTCCATTTGTATTTTAGTTCATGGAATCATTTTTGTGTTGAAAATGTTGTGTATTTCCACGTTACATTAGTCTTTTTATGGGGGGTGAGGTAGTGACCCACCCGGTCCAGCAGATGGAGCTGTGTCTGGCAGCGGGCACTGTTATCGCCCTGCACTTCATTTTCATTCCAAGGAGTTGTCACCGTGTTACAATCAAGCATAACTCTCACTTGAGCTACAGTTTCAGTCTGGACTTTGTCTCCTACAAATTCCTGTCATGTCTTTCCCCGAGTGGGACGGAGGAGGAGAGGGTGGTGGAGCGCACCATCATTAAGGGCGTGAGTATCTTCCTCAAGGACACTCTGACAGCGACACACTCTCCCGACTGTCAGCGGGGATCGAACCTTTGACCCACGCTGCCCTTCATGCATCCATCCATCCCATCCATCTCTCCTGCTTCCTTCACGCTTCCAGCCAGCATAGCTGTAGCCGTGTTTCAAGATTCAAGAGTTTTATTGCTTACCGAGGAAGCAAAAATACCTCCAACACACGCAGAAGAGGAGGAAGGAGGCACCAGCTGGAGATGAAACTGTCTACGTTAATTTCTCATCACAGAGTCAGTGTTTGTCTCCTGTCCCCCACGCATGTGCGTGCGTGTTTGTGGTCACGCCCTCGGGGATGTGCTAGCTTGACGTGCCCTGAATATTTTTGTATATTTATTATTGTGTGTGTGTGTGTGTGTGTGTGTGTGTGTGTGTGTCTGCATGCGTGCACGCGTGGGTGTGTGTGCAGGAATAACATGTTCGTGTCATGTCTACCTCCAATCATCTTTCAAATAATGACAAGGCTAGGAAAGACTGACAGATAGGGTTTGTGTGAGTGTGGGTGTGTGTGCGTGCGTGTGTGTGTGTGAGGTGAAGAAAATCAAAAAGAATTTAAGTCACCTTATGAAAGACTGCAGAGTTTTTGCTGTTAATCTCCATTGTAGCTTCTATTTGAAATGTAGCATTCTCGTAAAGGAAGGCAGCATTAATACTGAGGTGGCTTAGAGTGCAATTTAACTCACGGCCGTAAGTTGCAAAAAAGGTCCTTTGATAAGTGATATCAGCGCTTCAGTCAGTGGCCAGAGCCGGTTTCATGAATCGTACAACACTTCCACTTCTGTTGCCACAAATCCTGAAAAAATTATCAATCATTGCAGAAAACGCAAGGTGAGGTTTGTTGGTGACTTACATGATTTTATTACGTGACAATTACTCAACATTTTTTTAATAATAGTGGCGTTATTTAGATGAGCAAAAGACTCATGGTGTAAGTTAGTCAGTTGTATTGCGCAAAACTTTACGTTAAAATACAACGTTGTAGAGTAGGGGTGTTAGTTGTAGCATACTAAAAAAATTTCAATAAAACTTTGTTGAATAGCAGTGTTTATCCTAAAAATGTTACATAATAGTTGTATTACTTACAGTAGCTCTAATATGCAAAAATACCATAAAGATGCATGCACATGTCAATATATCGAGGCTGGAAAAATGGTTGTTAGTTTTTATTTATAGTTTGATTAATTGATTTATTGATTATCGTGACAGGACAGATAATGTTTGTCATCAAGCGCTGAGATTTTGCACTTTGTTCGGCAGTGCCTGAACGCACCATCGTTGCTGTGTTGTACTTGTGCTGTGAGGCGCAAAGGTTCGTTTGGCTACAGAAGCACTAGCTTAGTCTATCCGGCCTCAAAACTTGCAGTGTGGTGAACGCAAGGTAATATGTGGTCATATCGTCACTGGAATTACAACAGGCAAGCAGCGTAGATTATGTAGACGCGGCTTGGAGAGCCTTCTCTAGCCTGCTAGCGCTAGCCTGACGACCAGGCTAAAGGTTAAATCGTGGATCTTATTCCATCTGTTAATAGATAATCTTACATTATCGTTCATTAGTAGTGAGTACTAACACAGTTTATATTTTGCTCTTCAAGCCGTGTGTCAAAAATAAACATCTTACTCGCTTTTTTTCACGATTCGCTGGTGATACCGGAATGTAACCACCACAAGACAAGAAAAGATTTTAACATTGCTTTTATGAAAAGTACAGTAAAAAATAGAAAAAAATACTGTATGTGACAATATATAATCTACTAATTACATTTTTACTAGGTTACACTCTCTCTTCTGCACTCTGTGTGTATGCTACTGACCCCGCCTCTACCCACTGAGACAAAGACTGTATGACTGACAAAAGGGCTCACTCCGTTCATGCCGTTGTTCTACGGAACAAATGCGCCAAGGTGCTGAAACCAATGCACAGAGTGACCACTCTTCCTGCCTGTTTGGAGGCGAAAGAGGAAGAAAACAGGCACGGGTGCACATGGCGATATATTGACGCCGGAAAAATGCTCCAGTTCATTTTCAGTTATTGTGTGACTAACTGATTTATTCATTATTGTCCCAGGCCTAGTGCCGATGAGACATGTTTTTTTCTGAACGAGAAATCTTGTCACGTTTTAATCTTGCGAGATCTTGTAACACGAGAGTTACAGTGGTGTTTGTTTGATTGCGCAAAAACTATAAAATGCAGAATGGTTCCGTTAAATGGCCAGACTCACCATAGCGTCGTTAGTTGATTTACACAAAAACGACCATAAAACGTGGTGTGTGTTAGCTATTTTTTTCTATAATTTAGTGTAGCCCTCGGAGGACTTAACTAAAAGGGTGATTTTAAAAAGTATCCAGGACAAGAGCTTTGGAGCATGTGTTAATATCATGCTGCTGCTACATTCATACTATATTACACAGCCATCCTCAGGCAGGCTGCCTCACTAGCTCCCAAATTCCCCTCTCTGCTCCATCCCGGCACAGCGTCAGTATTTACAGTATATGATCTCCCTCTCTGAGAAAGCAGCCATAAACCACAGGATTAAGTGCGTTGCAATGGCGCTCATGCTAACTGTGCGGACACAAAAAGTACGACCATGTTTTGCTGCCTCCTTGCACGCTAATAAGCCATCATTTTCCAGCGAATATCCATCCATTGCTGACCAAAGTTATTACCCGGATACTAAACTCCAAACCATTAAAAAGGTAAATGATTAGCAGCAGCATGCTAATGGACGACATCAATCAATTGACGTATAATCAGCATCGCAACAGCAAAGCGCGGCGCCAATCAATCTCTGATATCCGGTGAGGGGTTATAAAAGGCGGCGTGGAGGAGCGCTTCACTACGCCTGACAGCCCGTCCAATTTAACACTGACGACCCGCGTTCAATTACTACCCAGGGATGACGGATACATTTCAATCGGGGCACGTGGCAAAAGAATAAAGTGCTGCATTTCCACGCCTCATCATGAATGAAATTACTTATTTTTTGCCCCTGGGTTAATTGCCCGATCACGTGTCGGAGACTAATCCGTCGCTAGGTAAGCACACTGATGATCACTAAGAAAGCGTGTTCGGCTGCGGTTTGGGTGCAATAGACAGGCGGAGAATACATTCAGGGCTTGTAGACGGTGAAAAATGTGCGTGGGTTGTCTTCCTGTGAAATGCAGCAGTGTGTAAATTAAGTCCCTGGAGTCACACGACAAATCGGACAGAGGATGAGGAAGAGAAGGCGATCCAAGAGGTGTGAGACAAAGGAAGGTAAAAGAGGATGGAGCTGAGAAGGACACTAATATTTTGTGCAAAGGCCTGGGTGAGGTTTTAATTTATGCTAGCGTGGTTGTGAGTACAATTCTTCAAAAACTACATCAAACTTATTCAGAAGGTTGTGTGGACACGGGTCACAGGAGAATCACCCGTTAAATAATCTTGTGCATCCAACGCCATTGGCAATAAAATGGGGTTTTCACAGCTAGCTTGCTAGTGAGCAAGATTCTCCAAAAACTACTCAACGAATTTCCACATAACTTTTAAGAGGGGTGGACCAAAAGCCAAGGAAGAACCCTTCTAATTATGATGACGGTAGGAAGGAACCTCTCTGCTACAATACGTTTTACCAGAATTCACTACCAACCGGAATGAAAATGCGTTATCAATTTGAATTAGACAAACACTATTGAAAAGATTTCCACAAAATTATGAGGAGGGGTGCGGAAAAAGTTAAGGATGAAGAATTGAAGTTTGGTGGAGATTCAAAAAGACGTGTTTGACTTTCGTTGATGTTTCGATATTTTTTACCTTAGTTGGATACATCCAGAATGGTTAAGTTTTCAACACTGTTAGTTTGTGAGTGGAGGACTTCGCAAAAACTGCTTAACAGATTTCCACAAAACTTTGTGGAGGGGTCGGGCAAAGGCCAAGGAACAACCGTTAAAATTTGGGACAGAGCCAAAGGGAGGCTTTTATTTGACTTCCATGAATCTTACCATGTTTCTTTCCTTAATTCGGTACCATAAGGACTGAAGGTATTCAAAGTTTGTTGATAAGCAGGATTACGCAAAAACTATATGATGGATCTCCTCAAAACTTGGTGGAGGTGTAGGGCAAAGGTCAAGGAAGAAGTCTATAAAGTTTGGTGGCAATACGAAAGTTTTTGTTTTGCTTTCTTGAATGTTAGGACACTTTGAGGTCTTTTTTGGGCCATGGGATCTGTCACTGTGTCCCAATGGGGGGCCACCACTGTAGTTTTGAGCTGAAATGCAACTCCTCGTCATTTGCGAGCCAACTTTTTCGACTTTTAAGCCACGGTTGCCAAAATGTCAGCCAAATGTCATCAGGTATCAAAAGCTTTTCATTATTTACCTTTTCTTTCTTCGGCGGTTTTAATGGGTTTTATTTGCTTGGCTGCTTCAGCCCAACTTCTCTATTTACCTTTGACATTTTATTCATCAATTTTAATGTGCCCTAAGCTTTTTTCTTTTTCTTTAGAATGCTTTGACTGAAACACAGGTGAGGACCACAATCCACACGACCCCGTAAGGTTGCAAATTATGGAATCTGTCTTTATCAATGAAATCAAGGAAAACCTTTTCTTGAAAGTGTGCTCTGTCCTGGAGGTGGGGTAGAGTCTCAACGTTTCCAGGGTTGATAGTTTGTTCGAGGTCAGATTTAAGCCCTTTGAAGCACCTTTCAGATTGAATTTCACATGCAGGGATGGACGGATGCTAGAGACAAACACAAATGGACGCCCATGCAAACATGAACAACACTAGCCTAAACGTTAAAATTGTAGCATTTCCCAGACTTTTCAAGCAGCTTTCCCACTGATCCATTTTGGGTTTTTGGCCCCGTCAGCCTCCACAGCATCGCCCTATACACTCAGCCATGACAGTGACAAATGCTGCTCAAACGGCATTAAGCCTTTAGCTACCACTTCCTGTACAAGCTCCTCCTCCTCTCTTTTATTGGCAAGTTCTCAAAGTCGGGACAAGGTGTCAGTCCTATCCTGTAGCTTGAGAGGAGTTTGTGTCCAAAGGAAAGCGGGGACGAGTGTAAGCGGGGGTGCTACACTGAATATTTTACCATTTGAATCCACTTGGGAGAGGAGCAGGAAAAAGGGGGACAAGAAGGGCAGATAAAACGTGTTTGTGTGACAGGGGGAATGGGGGGGGGGTAGGGGGGGACGGGGGCACCTTCATCATTATATAACAAATTTAGGCTTCATCTTGAGGAAAAATGCTGCATAAGGAAGGACGGGAGTTGATTGCCATAAACACTTTCTCTCTCTCTCTCTCTCTCTCTCTCGGAATAAGCAGCTCACGTTCACGCCGCCACAGCCCGGGAGCTACCGCAAGAATATTTATTGGCTACCGGCTCAATGGCTGTATTGAGGAGGAGAGGGATGGAGAAGAAGAAGAGGAGGAGGAGGAAGAAGCTGGTTCAATCCCTCTCCCTCTCAATCCCCATTTAGCCGTGCAACACTCCATGCATACTGCGATGCGCGCGCACACACACACACACACACACACACACGCACACGCACACGCACCGCAACCAGTGGCGTGACCCTCGCTCTCTCCCCCGCATGCATGCATCCAATCTCCCATACCTTGCGCGTGCGTGCAGATGGAGCCGAGGACGACACTCCACAGGAGACAGCGTGCGGCTGCCGTCATCCCGCCGTCCCTCATGCTCGCGTGCAGCCTCCTCTGTCCTCCTCCTCCGCCTCCTCCTTGCGCTAGACGGCGTTCCGTGCCGCGTCGTGCCAGGCTACTGCGGGCGCATCCTCCGCGTTGAGGCGAGCGCGAGCCCTCTGAGCTCTCCCGCATGCTGCTTCACATCCAGAACACGGGGAAGGAAGGAAGGGGAGGAGGGGAGGGGAAAGGGAAAGAAGGGAGGGATGGATGGATGGATGGAGAGAGATAGGAAAGGAGAGAGGATAAGGGGGGGACGCGTGAGTTTTCTCCTTCCTCCTCCTCCTTCTACCATAGACTGAATAAATCCATCATATGGCGCTCCGGCGTGAGAGGAGAAGTGACTTTTAAATGGGCCATCAGTGTCGATGTGCAAATGTGCAAAAGAGTTGGCGCGTCAAATCCACATCTTTTCCTCCGCGATGCATCCGGGCTCCCTCGCTGGTATTTCCAAAAAAAAAAAAAAAAAAAGGATATCCTTTCTCTCTATATTTTCACCCCCTTCCTCAAAGCCTCTTCTACTCCTTTTCCCGTCTCAAGTGCAGATGCAGGAATTGTTGCATCCTGATCCCGCTCAGCCTCCCCTCACTCTTTCTTTGCTGCATATCAAAAAATAAAGAATCACATCATCATGTAGTCAAATGGGGAAAAAAAAATCCCTCTAGTCAGAAAGCAGAGGAGATGTAACCACCTCCATTCCTCTCTGTCTCGTCCTGCATGTGAGGCTGAATGCCTGGCTGGCGGACTGACTGACTGACTGGTGCGAGATGATGCCTTCAAGTGCTCCTCGGAAGCCCCCACGTTATAAGTCACGCGCGTCGATTGCGCGCGAGGCACTGCCCCGATGGCTGTGTGATTAAAAAGAAACACGCTGGTGCAAAACGGAAAAACAGTCGCGTGCAAGGATCTCGCTTACCTCCTCGCCTCTGGGAATGAAGTCAAATAGAGAGAAGGAGTTTGGGAGTTGGTGGCAAATTGAGCTCCCCCAGCAGTGAGCATGGGTGGGTGGGACTACTGGTCCGGGCATTGGTCGCCGACACGATGCAGCGATACATGCATGCATGAACAGTCCACAGATTCATCAAAAATAGTACTTGACTTATTTAATAGCCAATGCAACACTTAGCTATGCATTTCCAATTGTCAATAAGAATTGTGTCTTTTTCCTAAAAACCCAGCAACTAAATCGGAATGTAAGATTCCGCCTCGGCCCATGCTTGACCACGCCACAAATCAGTCAAGCCTGCAAACTAGAAGCGATGAAAGCACATGTTTGGCGACGATAATGAAAAATATCGTCGACCCACGCTAAAATGAATGCCATGCCCTGCCCCTCATAAAGTTCGTAATAACCTTGTAAGCAGTGTGTGCACAATCCTGCCAACAAGTAGCAATGAAGACGAACATCCTGGCAATTGGCTATGGAATGTGCCAAAAATGATCCTCACGTTTCAAAAAAGGCTCGTACAGATGTGCAACAAAATTTGATCAGTTCTTTGTTTTTCCATGCTGCCTCTCGAGGGATTTTGTAAAAATCGTTACAAGAGCCTCAACGATTGAAATTAATCGAGGAAACCAACAAAAAATATCAAAAATTCATCAACATCGTTTGAGCATTTTTTGCATAATTCCGCAGCATTCTGCATAAGCAATGAGAAACAAATGACCAATTGAGGGACAATTCAGGAAAATGTCATTATTTGTGGTTACAGCTCCAACACCTGCGGTGTTTAATACACTTGACAGGGTTAAGCCTCTCAAGCACAACTGTCAACATTTGCATGATAAAATAAGGGAAATGTTCAGAAAGATGAGGGAAAATAAGGGAACTTCTAATCTTCTACAAGATTTTCCATCAGCACCTCCTTCCCCAGCACCCAAAGAACATTTTTTGCAACTGGAGTGCAATGGTGTTATTTTACTGGCATTCCTGTTTGATTCTGAAGGCCTGACTTTACCGCTTACAGGATGTGTTATGGCGATGTTGCCACAGTGTTGCCGAGCAAACCAGAAGCTGTGCTGCTGCGGCAAAAGGATTTTTGTTTTTTAAATACGGGAAAACATGAGAAACTATCAACTGGGAAAGAAGAGCAAAATACGTTAGTTTCCTGTTGAAAACGTAGGTGTGCTCTGCAAGGAGAAAACCCAAGCACGCCTTTACAGTCATGCTATAACAGAAAAACAAAGTTGTCCGAGCTGCTTGCGGTTTGACTCGTAGGGACTGTTTGGACGATTTGCAACAACCCAGCGTTTTGTTTCGCTATCTCTCTCTTTCGCACACATCAATTTTGTATTTCGCCCCTCCGAGTAAGAGGAGGAGAAGGCGACCGTCGCATCAGAATCCATCTCCAACCATCCGTTACATGGCTGCATGGCGTGTGGTTTGCTCCTCCAAGGTTAGCGTGTACAGACTGAGTCGATGATGATGATGATGATGATGCCTTTTTCCATCTTGAGGCCAAACGATTGGGGTTGACACAGCTACTTTTTTTTTTTTGATAAACCGACCATTTTGAATAGATAGACAGAGAGATAGAATGGAAAGGTGCAGGCTTCACTGCTTAAACCAATCAAGTTAACAGCCGATTCCGCTCCCTTGTGTAATAATCTTGGGAGATAAATTATTGATGGAGCTTTTGATCCATTCATTTATTCAGCAATGCCTGCATCTTTAGTATAATCCATGCACACTGGCTTGAAACCAATGAGAATCTCATCAAGGTGCTGGAATATCCAAAGAGGTGTAGCGGCACCACAAATGAACGTGTGAGGGTTAATGGATGCGTTTGTGTATGTGTGGGTGCTCTCGCAGCTCTCTTCTGCCATCTACAGGCGCACCTCCCTCCACCCTGCCTGCCTGCCCGCCTGCCTCCATCTCTATCTTTCCTCAATCTTAGCTCTCCGGGAGGCGATCTGCATATAAGTAAAGAATGGTGCCTACTCGAGCACTTATACGTGTTTCTTCCAAAGCCTTCAAGTGTGAAGATTTGCCGGCCCTTTTCCAGCTGTAACGTCTGCTTGTTCCTGCTTTGAGAAATCAATAAGCCATGTGTGAGGTTTACGTCCTAGGAGAGTAACACAGAGAGAGAGAGAGAGAGAGAGAGAGAGAGAGAGAGAGAAAAGACAGGAGGAAGGAGAGCGGGGGGACGCTTGGAGAGCTGAAGGGGATTGGCGGGAGGTTGGAGACGTACATAGAGCTTGAGTGAAGAATATAGGATGAGATGAGGAGGGGGAGGAGGAAGGAAGGCAATTAAAACAAAGAGTAAAGAAGCAAAATGAGAGCGAAAGAGAATGCACATGAATGGAAGAGGGTTTTGGACTGAAGGGAGGCAAGAAAGGAAGACATGTTAAAGGAAAACTGGACTTTTTGGGGGGAATTTTGCCCATCATCCACAATCCTTGTGAAACATCAACACATTTGTCTTTCCCTTTTCTGTGGGTTCTAAAGACAGAAAAACAGATAGCAATAGGCAGCTAACCCGCACATAATGGGACACACCTATTCTGCTGATAAAGCCCTCTAAAAAACACCAAAAACGCCAACAATACTCCACTGACATAACGTGGCCTGCATATGTGCAAAGATTCCTCGAATAATTAGAGTATCTCGATTACAAAAAATAATCAAGGATTTGTTGTTTTGCCTCGAGGAATCGCTTACGTCACCAACGCGCTTACGTCACCAACACGCTTGCGTTACCCAGGCAGAGGATGAAGAAGGAAGAGGATTTTTGAAAGCAAGGGAAGATTGAAGAGAAGAGAGAACGCAACACGGCAACGAAAGAGTAGGAAAACAAAATGTAAAAAACACAGAAAATGTGGCTAAACAGCAAGTTGAACACCGTGACGTGAAGCCGTTGTTACGTGGCACTTATAGACCACAACAGCACATCTTATGTTGCATCATCTCCTCCCGAATGGAGCGGAAGATTCGAGACAAGGTTAAATTAATGTAGCACAAATCAATGAGATTAAGGTTTATTACCTTACTAACATAACGCTAGCTGTGTGGAGGGCTAGCTTTCTCTTATGTATGACTACCGTCGAATGTGTGGCAGTTTATTGCGATGGTAACGTGACTTCATACACTTCATACAGGGTTTATTTCCACTGCAAAAACACAGCGCCATGAGTTAAGAAGATGGAAAATAGAAACATTTTAGCTCGCTAATCAGTAGCTGCTAATGTGTTCCACTACAGAAGGTGTCTTCATTTTACTTTGAACACTGCAAAAAGTCAATATCTAACAAAGAATATTTGTCTTATTTCCAGTCAGCGTGTCTAAGTTATAAACACATAGCCATGTTTGAAAAAAACGCTACAGAGTGAGGGAGCGGTGTTCCAACTGTGATGAAGCGAGGGACGACTGTATACCGGAAATCCTGTCGTAAAACCCAAGCAACCCCAGCCATTACGGTCCGTATCTCTGCATTTGTTTGAAGGTCTATGTAAGTCGACGGCACAGTGTTTCGGGGAGACACCAGTTGCAACTGGTTACTAGCTGTGGTTCCGTCATCGCCATGTCGTTTAGTGACAATAGAAACGGCCAGGCAGAAAGTCTGAGACTACCTCTGCCAGATGGTCTAGGATCGGTTGTTTGGTACGCACCCAAGCAGAAGAACTACACCAAAGCAGAAAATAAACCAGAGCTTGGTTAGAACAGACCAAAGGGTGCCAGTGTGAAAGCACCCTAGTGCAACATGAAATGATGGTCATGGAGTGGATTACATAGCTGTCTTCAATGGCTCGTGTCACCTGACTTACAATCACCCTGCGACTGACGATTACTCCATGGTGTTGTCCCCCTTAGATCAACTGGATAGGCTGAAGTCCCTCCCCATAACGACTAAGTTAAGCAGTATAGAAGACGGATGGATGGAAAATAATGTACGAATGATTTTAATCCCCTATGCACTTAGAAATGGTTGCCAAAGCCTTGGTGAAAAGGCTTCCACCATGGAGACAAGTAGTGAGACGTGATCCTCCCTGAGAGTAGGGGGAATGTCATGCACACATGCTGGAACACTCCCTGCGAGGAGGCATTGGACCAGTGACAAAAAAGGAGAAAATAATATGAAATAGCGCTGGTGGAAGGCGCTTAAATGCCGCCACCGTCTCCCGACAACCCGATGCCAAGCAGAAGGTTTGTTTTCTTGTTCTGCAAAACCGGCGTTCCAGAACTTGCCGACGCCAGAGAGGTTGTGCTTCAGGTGTGAGCGCCACCGCCATATATCCCGCTTATCCACCCACCCAGCAGCCTGGCTTTAAATACACAAAGACAAAGACTCTGCCGGGTGCTGCTGAATGCTTAAAAAGCCACTGAGTGACAGGATCTTGGACTTGTGTGAAATATAAAACACATTTGCGACGGACAAGGTAAGGTAGAAAGAGGGAGGCATCGACTTTGTTCACAGCAGGGTGCTGACAGGTCCGGGTCCTGGAACCTCATCATTTGAAGGGCATGGCCACTAAGCAGCGGACAATTATTAAGGGCAAATAAAGTTAAATTTTGATAGGCAATCCAGACCTAGTGACCTACCTTTCATTACGTAGAATACATACATACATATGTTTTACTGTACAGTATTGATAGCTGGGATCATGGATCACGTCTTCAATACAAAGACTTTTTCTTCATATAATAGGCAATTTGTTGGTTTACATCACCCTTTGTGTTGACTCTCGTTGAGCCTACAGTATGTATATGCAAGACTTTGCCAGGAAAACGAGTTGGAGTGCATAAAATGAATCTTATTGGGCATTTGCCAGAATTTTCAACAAAAGGCAGCTCACTGGTTCATAGGCCAGCTCTGCACTAAGCAAATTAACTTGCAAACAAAAAAAAGACTGGTATGGGGAACTTGGGCCATTCTAGAACATTCCTTTAACTTGTGGCCTGATGCATCGTAACTGAAGTAAAAGTAGGATTCAGACAACCAGGATAAATGACTGAGCTGACCTCAACCAACCCAAAACAACAGCGTCAAGGCTTAATTGGCTGCACAAAGCCCAAGCCAGGATGAGCAGGCCAGGTGAAACCTATCCCGAATCAGGGCACGTATGCGGCTTCCTTAAGTAGGCCCCGCTCAATCGCAGAGTCACCGATTCCCCATGGCAACGAGAGCGGTGTACTTTCCCCCAACGGAAGCAGAAATTCTCAGAGGCTTAAGAGGCAAAAGAGCAAATAAAAAAGAAAGGCAATACTGTCACAGTCATAAAACAGAGAAAGAAAGCGTGGCAGAGGCGATCTGCAATACTTAAGTAAGTAGCGCACAAATACACAATCAATGCTCCGCTGAAACCATCATGATTAAAATCCAAATAGTTCATATAATGTTTGTTGCTTTCTTAACAAATCAAGAACAGCGGTTGCCCTGCGATTGGCTGGCGACCAGTCCAGGGTGTACCCTGCCTCTCGCCCAAAGTCAGCTGGGATAGGCTCCAGCATACCCACGCAACCCTAGTGAGGATAAGCGGCATAGATCGCCTCAAATGGATGGATGGGTGTATTTTATATATATGTGTAAATGATGTAATAAATGATCTCATGATTGCAACATCATCTAAAATCATTTCTCTACAGTGATTGAAATGAATGATGACAGTGGGTGGAGCTGAATGTGGACAGCGGATTAATTCTTGGTTTCCATTAATGGGGACTGCGGATTGAGATAAGACATGAGATGAAATAGATCCTGGACTTTAGCCTGGTCTGGAGCAGGCTGACTCCACAGAATAAATCCCCATGGTAACTTACATCAGAACATATGCCACTTTCGTGCAACCAGATCATGGATAAGTTGAGCCAGGATGTCCCAAGATATCCCAGCTCAATCCCTTGTCCTAGTTTTGTGCAACAGGCCCCAGGTACGTGAAATCCTATTCTCAGGATGTTTGCCCACGGTACCGTGCTAAGGAAGACCTTCTATCATTTTTTAAGCAAGGTGCTGCTCCATAAGATGAGCTAATCGATGGGAAGTGTGGTTCCCATTTTGTAAACATGCACGTTCCCCGCTCACACACACATGCACACATTGTAGTGTTTGTTTGTCCCCAGCTGCCTGTTTACAAGCGTTGTCGCTCGCGGGGAGGGTACGTCAAGAGACAGATTGTTGAAGTGTGTGTGTGGGTGTGTGTGTGTCACTGAGGAGAGGCTCATTGCACAAAGAGAGGCAACGTCATTGACTTTTCAACAAGACGCTAGAGGCGAGAGTCAACACTTACACACAAAGACAGGTTTGACTGATTGCTTTCACATCGAGAGACAATATCACCCCGGCAATAAAAGATCATCTGATGAGGAAGAAAAGGAGGGATGTGATTACCCTCAATATCCTTAATGTACAAATGCACATATGGATGGATGCTATGGGAACACAATCAGTAACTCCATGACGTGTTGTCACAATAATATATGAAAATTACAACATCACATTTGAAATTGTACTCATTTCCAGCAACATGAGCATTATTCCAGGAAAGCATGGCAGACGCGCAGCACAAAACAACATAATGACTTTCCATGAAAAAGCCCCAAATAGCCCTAATCAGAAAGCCATCAAAGCTCTACTCTGAATATCTGGGCATGAAATGCAAAATTTAGCGCTCAAGATTTGACTATGATGCCATGAAATAGTTGACGTTCTGAACTCCTGTTTCAAAGCCAGGACAAGTTGTGGTCTGCATGGCTGTAGCTCAAATTCCAATAGTTACTCGGGGTGTCACAAGATCCCACGAGATTGAGATGTGTAAAAGCAGGAGTTGATTAAGTTCCAGCAAACCAACATATTCTACCTGTTGCTCTGCCTTATTGAATGCATCTATTAACATCCAATCAGGTTTAAGAACAAACAACGAACATGTGGCTTACATTTCTGTGCACTTACTAAATCCTGAATGCTACGTCGGCACTCTTTTTCTGTGACTAAGTCTTGTGCCACTGCTCTTATTTTAAAAAGTAAAACAATTCAAAATGCATTCCTTGTATTTTTTAAATTCAACAGATTGTCACATTATTAAAATGACATTTTATTTGGGAGACACTAAACAGCGCTTCTGCGATTGGCTGGCGACCAGTCCAGGGTGTACACCGCCTCTCGCCCGAAGTCAGCTGGGTTAGGCTCCAGCGTACCCCCGCAACCCTAGTGAGGATAAGCGACATAGAAAAAAGATGGATGTGTTTATGACTTGCCTCCAAGCCTCCAACTTAGGACTTGGCTTGACCTGTTACTTGAGACCTGACTCAAGACTTGAGGTTAAAGACTTGAGACTTGCAAAACACTGACCTACTTATTTGACACGCTTATGTTAGCGGGCAGAACCGCCACTCCTGAAGGTTTGAACAAGTCGCCCTCCACATGACTTGGAACATAAAACAAATGTCCCTTTTTTATATTTAACTAACATTTTTTGTACCAAACCCCTAAAAAAAAAAAAAAAAAAAACTCACCCGACACGACTGCTTTCTTTTTTGCCAAATGTACATTTCCTCACTGACAAACAGTGATGTAATGGAGGACCTTGAAGGTCTCGATGAGAAGCCTGACAAATACCTGCTGTAAAAAGATTTGCAAGGCTGCCCCGTAAGTGCGGTATTCCTAGCGAGAATGCAGCCTTGTTCAAGTGCATTCCCTACCATTTTGCTTTACTTTCTACATTGCCTTTCTAGGTTTTAGACTTGTATGTTATCATTCACTCCTTGATAGCAATCCTTGGGATATTATTAGATACTGAAGCATTTGTGTGCGTGGGGGCAAGTGCGTAATTTCCAATAAAGCAGCGATAACATGTTTAGTGCAGCCATTCCAGACTCAACTTCCACTGCTTGCTCTTTCTCCATTCGCATCTGTCCCTTCCAATCCTGTTTATCGCACTTTACTTTTAAGTCTCACACATTGCCCACAGGAGAGAAGGATTTCTTTTTTTTTTTATCCTCTATCACAAGCGGCGAGATAGCCTCTCAGATGAGCAGACCCTCTGCAATGGGTTTAATCCAAGAAATAAATTTGGAGTCAAAATGTACTTCATCTACATCTCACCCTAAAGTAGCAGTGAGCTGTTAATCCAGCTCTAACGAACAAGCTGTCAGCCGCAGCCTCATAAATAAGAAGCGTTGGTGAATGTGTTAGTACAGAGGCTAAGCAGGGCTCTGTGTGTGTGTGTGTGTGTGTGTGTGTGTGTGTGTGTGTGTGTGTGTGTGTGTGTGTTTGGGATGGTCAGATTTATTGCTTTCAATTTAATGAAGAGAACAACGAGGCCGCACTTATTCAAAATCATCAAAGGAGAGCCATAATGATGAAGAGACAGGATGGCCTGCATGGAAGGAGAATGCTACGAGGATGCAGTGCAGTTCCACCTACGGCACGTTAAAAAAACACACAAAAAACAATGACGATGAATCATTTGCAAGGCTTATTGATTGTACACCTTTGTTTCAGTGTCATTGAGGGAGTCGTACAGCAGGTCCACCTTCCTTGTAGATACCTCTTGCAATCACACCACAATTAGTTTTTGTGGCGTTCAAGCTCCAGTTTTTTAACAGTCCGACAGGTTTAGTGGAGCAGTAATCTAAAGGTCGGCAGGTGCAGCACAACACGCGGCTAAGATCAACACGTTCATGCTTCCTAAGAGCACTTATCAGCGCATCTGTATACTTAAAGTAGGACTTCATCCACTCTCTTCTTTGTGGACATTAGGAGCCTGTCAACCATGGGTTGGCACTGTTTTGGGAGTCATACTTGAATACAAGTTAACTCAGGTGCAATCCAGCTAAAAGAATTAAGACAGTGGTGCAGGGAGCCAAGATGTGACCAACATGGACTGACAAAAACAAAAGGTGCCAGTGGTAGTCCAGCCGAGAAGAACAGAGAGGAGGGAAGTCATTCATTTAGAAGGCTGATCCGGACAGATTGCGTTCGTTAAAATGTTGCTGGCCTTTGCGCGTAGGTTGCATCGGCTCTTTTTCAGCACTGGCCGGTCGTCATCTTGTGGCCTCTACCGGTGCGTGAAGCTTTTTAACTTAGGCTAGAAAAGACTTTGTACCCCGCAAATCCTTCACACCCCGCGCCGACTGAGCAAACACTTGACAGTTCCGCCTCGCCTCCCATGCTTAAGGCTGCCAGGTTGGTGTAGCGCAGCTTCCATCACCTATTCACTAGTAAATCTCAAAAGCCCGTAATCCAGTATAATTGACTTAACCTTGGGTAATATTGTAGACCAGTGGTTCCCAAACTTTTTACCGTCGCGCAACCCTTCAGACATTGACTTGAAGCCATGTACCCCTTACTCCTGCACACTTAAAGAACATAAACCATTTTTAATTTTCATTAAATTGAAATATTAAACATGATCAACTGATTAATTAAGTATATAGTAAGTAACTCTGGTTCAAAAATGTGTATTTTCAATGGTCAAATTTTGATAAAGGTTTTACATGAGCACTGATAGTTAAGTCGTGAATATCTCTTGGAGATGAATAAAGCATAAAGAGTACTCTTCCTATACATCTTTTATTTCAGATGTTGGGATCCCTCCCTTTGAACAGGTTGAACTTGAGCTGCATTTTTGTCCACTTGTAATCGCTATGATTGTATGTACTTTATTTATCCCACAGCGGGGAAATTTACTTGTTACAGCAGCAAGACAAGTAAAGAGAACAGTGTAAAGAAAGCATAGTGTCTACAAAATGGTTCAGGTGGTGCAGGTGTTGTAGAACCTGACAGCGGTCGGTATGAAGGACCTGCGGAACCTCTCCTTCTTACACCGTGGGTGTAACAGTCTGCTGCTGAAGGAGCTGCTCAGGGAAACAACAGTGTCATGTAGCGGGTGAGAGGTGTTGTCCATGATGGATGTCAGCTTAGCCAACATCCTTCTCTCCCCCACTTCCTCCACGGAGTCCAGAGGACCGTCCAGGACAGAGCTAGCTCGCCTGATCAGTCTATTTATCCTGCTCCTGTCCCTGTCCGTGCTGCCCCCTCTCCAGCAGCCCACAGCATAGAAGATGGCTGAGGCCACCACAGAGTCATAAAAGGTCCGTAAAAGAGTCCTGCACACACCAAAGGACCTCAGTCTCCTCAGCAGGTGAAGGCGACTCTGGCCCTTCTTGTAGAGGGCGTGGGTGTTGACGGACCAGTCCAGCTTGTTGTTAAGGTGAACACCCAGGAATTTGTAGCTGTCTACCAACTCTATGTCCGTTCCCTGGATGTTCACCGGTGTGAAGTGAGATGTTTTTCTCTGGAAGTTAATGATCATCTCCTTTGTCTTGCTGGTGTTGAGCTGCTATGATTTCAATCCACATATTAATTTGATACCAAATTGAAAGGGAAAGTTGAACAACCATGATAAAGCAGTATCCAAAATACAACAATGCATACAAGCAACGATAAGGCCTCATTTTCAGGGGAATCTCCACTCTCTCATCCTGACCCGCACATACATTGACAGGTTTTCACAGTACGGGGATTGAAACACCGATGTAAGTTAAACACTCTTAATACACAACATAATCATCAAACTTACTTATAGAAATCACAGAGCAATGAAGAACTTCACGCCGTGTCTCGTTCCGTCTTTCTGCTATGACGGTGCGCTCTGTGCTATGAGGTGTTCAGGTGCACTTGTGATTGTGAGTGTTAGGTGCCATTTGTTTTTCATTTTTATTCACGCACCCCCAATGACAACTGGCCTACCCCTGGGGGTATGCGCACCCCGCTTTGGGAACCTAAGTTGTAGACAGGGGGAGGTGATACTACTACTAACTGCTGCTACTGCTGGTCTGAAACCAATCTGGACTGGTCTTCTGGAGCTGTTTACGCTACATACAGTATGTAGCCTAACACTAATATCTAGGGCCCTTTGATTTCCACCTTGACCGCTGAATCTACTTTAAACATGGCATCTCATGGAAATTGACCTAATGTGAATGAAACGTCGTCAGCAGCAGAACGAACATTTGTGTGGGGAAATCGTGGCAAAATCTAATCACAAACACTAACCCAACCCCTCCACAGGTAAACATGTCAAAACGGGTCCCTGAAAGAACGGAAAAAGTTGGTGAAAAAACTTGCATGCCAGTGCGGCTTTGTGTGCGCGACTCAAGCTGTATGAGTGTGTTTACAACGTGTTGTGTTTTACCGCTTGTTAATGTTTTACGATGCCCGCTGACGTCGTGCAAGTTCTGAGTGAAATAAGGACAAGAGAGGCACGTTTATTCTCAACACACTTAATATCAAATCAAAATAAGAGCGCTGTTGGCCACATACTGTCTAATTGTGTAAAAAAAATAAAGGTGTCTTACATTAATAATGCAATGGGAATTGTATGTAATTAACCCTCACAAAAGAATACATTCATGCTGGTAAAATAAGTGAAAAAGGCAAAAAAAGTAAATTAAAAAAAAATGTAAGCAGAAAAACTGAATTTGGAAAAAAAACCCACTGATTTTGGGAAAAAAAAAACAGATTTAAAAGAGAAATAAAAAAGTATGGCTGCAAAGTATTTAAATTCAACCAAAACTAACATATCTTGACCTTGATCAGATGTCTTCACGTTCTTTGGCAACATTCCAGGATTTGAGATAAAGAGGAAGCAACTATTGTGGGCGGTTCTTGGATACAGTATGCAATGCTAGTCATTGTCTATCCTTAAGATGCTGTAATCACAAAAAACTGTTCAAATGTATCATCCCGTTGCTATGAGGCTCCTTCCCATTGATTGGACCTTTATACAGTATATGGCAAATGTGAAATAATGCAAGATATGGATCACTGAAAACATTAGAATGATAAGATAAGACAGGGGTATGTCTGGGGAGCTGTATTTAAGACGCTCAAGGAAACCACTCTAATGTGAAACTGAGCTCAGTCTGGAACAAATCTGCACGACAAAGAACAGATTTTATCTGCATTGTTCCTTTCCTCTGGGCAGTTGTTTTTGAACCGCAATTCTGCCACTAAGCCCATGGAGAGAACCTCTGAGCCAGCCTCCGACGACAGTCACAAGTAGTTGCCAGGACTTGAGAGCGGGCAGGGGTTGCAACACCAGAGAAGGCTCACACTGAATCCAAGTCTTCAAGCAGCTCTTTTGCACAGCAGTTGTTGGCCCGACAGATTATATCATGCCGCTTTCAGAGGCGGACCGCCAACGTTGCTTGTGAATGCATTACTTCCACTGACTATGGCCTCGGTTAAGCGGATACTGAACTGTATTAGACTCACGTTCAGCTTCTGGGACACACTGAAAACTGTTTCGATTCGACGGTTTTGCCAGTTGCGACAGGATATGGAGTATACAAACTATATGTTGTGAGAGTTACTGATGCATGATTGAAAAATTGGAGCAGATGCAAAAAGTTTTTTCCCTTTCTAAGGAAAGTAGTGTTTCCTATCAGAAAGACAAATGACTAAAAAATGAAGCTGAATCACATCCAGTAGGGGCAAACCCTCAAGGGTGGAGTGGTTGATTTGTCTTGCCTGTGCCTTCCAAAAGCATTTAAATTCATAGCTGAAAAAAATCAATCATGCTCTGTCATTCGATATTGTGTTTTGGGGACCAAATTAACTGTTATTTATAGCAGTAAATGATAGTTCAGCTGGACTGAACACAAGGAATACTGTAGCAGCTACAGTAGCTCACAAAAGTAAGCACACCCCTCACGTTTCAGCAAGCATCTTCTCAAGAGACAATACTATAGAAAAGACACTTGGATGTAGTTTAGAGTTGTCAGTGTAACGTTTAGAAAGCAGCATAGATTTACTGTCTTCTGAAAATCCCACAACAAGCAGCCATTATTAGGAGTTTACACTAACTCTAGCAATACTTCCGCGAGCACCGTGGACAGCGGGTAAAAGATAGTCAAAATAATCCCCTCTAAATTCATGCGCAGCTGTGCTTGGTGATGAGTATGTCATGTGACAGCTGACAGGAAGTGGTGGCGTGATTGACGCATGAGAAAGTGAGCAGACTTTTCCAGGCTCGCCTAAACTACAGTTCATGCTTGATGTTATTTTGGGTCAGTTGCTTGGAAAAAAGTTACCTCGTGGGAGAGTTTCAATTTACCATCCGAGTTGGAGTTAATTGGGAGCTGCAAATTTCCCACAGGGGTGAAGTTGTTTGAATGGTTGTCTGGTACGGTATATGTCAGTGGGTGATTGGCTTGTCATCTTTAAGCATAAAGCTGGTCTCTTGCACAATGCGAGGTAGAGACTAGTTCTCCCGAGGTAATGAATTCACAAATGTACGCCAGTAGGGAGCAAACCTCCGACAAGGCAGCTCATTTTCTGCATAATGCCATGGTGGGCGGTTGCACTAATGGCCCCCATTGATTCCTGTGGTTTGGATGAAGGGATTTCATAACTTTGACCTTGCCCGAATTTTAAGTATATAGAAAAAACCTCATCTGAGGAAGATAAATTACCACTAAAACCAATGGCAGAGTGATAAATCAAAAACCTTTAGCGCAAATGTGTTCACAGACAATCCAATGCCACCACAACTTTTTCGTTGGAGGATCTAAGTACGTCTAACAGTGACAGTAATGGTTTAATAGTATGAACCACAAAAAAATGGCTGCAGTTACAGTAAAAACAGAGAAATCCAGGTATTTGCAGCATTGCCTTGCATGGAGAAAGAAAGATTTAACTTTGCTTGAAATGCCACTATTAGCATGGCCCATTCAAGTCAAAAGGCACACAGCTGGAGGCTCCGCTGTGAGCAGGCTTGTGGGCCAGCTAAATTGGAGCATGAACTACACAAGATCTCAAAAAAGGGTGAACTTGATGTGCATGCAAATTTATGAATGTGTGCGCTTGAATTGGTAACTCTAATAAAGACGCTCCTTGCCTAGTTGTACTTTTGAACCTGTGACTATTAATGATTTTTAAATGGTTGACTGAGTGGAAGCCGAGCATAAAAACAGCAAGTTTGTGGTTTTATTCAACAGTTTATGTAACCTACCTAAGACTGATTTGTGCTAGGTTGTTGTCCTGTCAAACATGGACGCCCTACAATAGTGGTTGTCAACCTTTAGGAGCTTACAGGCCAGCAGGCTGCCCTACCTAGTCAGACTAGCGTCGTAGGGACAACTTTAGTCTATTGCTGTAGCTCGTCATGTAAGAACTCAAGTTATTTTGGTTATCAAGAAAACCATTGCCAGTTGCTAGATATCAGCTCTTAAATTAAACGCTTATGAGCTATTTTTGTTTTCATTATATTTGTCCAAACAAATGTACCTTTAGTTGTAATTTAAATGAATCAATAAACTGAAGAAACAAGGGTGGTCTAAAAGGTTTTTCCATGACTGTAGATAGAACAGCTATAGTCTAGAGCAGGGGTCACCAACGTTTTCCCTTGTGAGAGCTACTTTTACAAAATGAAAATGGCCAAGAGCTACTCATTTTTGTAACATTTTCAGAGCTTATTTTAAACCCAAACAAAGCGAATATGCTTGTTTTACCAGAACATGAACAAAATGCTGGTGTCCACAACTCACATGTTGTATTTCACAATGCATTTCTTTCTACTCTTCTTTCATTATTAACTGAAAACCTGAATGAAAAGCAGGCTTGCGGGCACCTCATGTGGTCGTGGGGGGCTACCTGGTGCCCGCGGGCACCACCTTGGTGACCCCTGGTCCAGATCTAGTCTGACTAGAGGGCACAGCTATAATCTAGATCTAGTCTGACTAGATAGAACAGCTATAGTCTAAATCTAGTCAAACTAGAGCTGTAGGTGAGACAACTCCAGTCTAGATTGGTGAAGCCTACAGTCCAGTTGCGATCAACTCCATGCCCTGAGAAAATTCCAGACTTGCATTTTGGCAGATACCAGCTGGCCCGTAAGCTCACAAAGGTTGACAACCACTATTGTAGGGCATCCGTGGGATGGTGGGACAACTGCAGTCTGGCTAGATAGAACAGCTGTAGTTTATATCTAGTCCTACTAGCGTTGTCCCACCTAGTTAGACCTCATTCTGGCAGTCTCGGTTTGGGTTTTTAGAACCACTGCTTGGATCGGAAGACAACTTTCGTCTCGTCTAGCTAGATAGAACACCTGTAGTCTATGTCTAGTCAGACAAGAGTTGTCCCACTGAGTCGTTGAGTATGAACTGATGAAACCTGCTTGGATGAGAGGCAAAAGGTCTTCCAATACAACCTGAAAAATCCAGTTGAAATTGATTCAATGCTCTGAGAATACAATGATTTGGATAAATGAGAACACTCACAGGTCAGTGTGGTGTCTGTTTTCTAGACAGAAGACGCCAAAGCACGGTGTTTCTAACGTCCATTTTTCTACAGTCTTGTTTGGGTAGTGGTCAGCGCTAAAAATTCAGTCTTACCCAAGTAATTGGATGAGAATATCAGCATCTTGTTGAGAGTTCCTTTTAAATCTAATCCAAAATGATGAAAAAAACAACTTCTTCCTGTGCACAACACACAAAGCACTTGGCGGATATGCAAGCCTGGAAGTGACAAAAGTATCAGTTGGCATAATTTGCTGTCTTGTTCCCACATTATCCTCAATGACCTGGGAGTTTTTTTCAGCAATCCCAGTGAGAAAGCTTTTATGTAGTTTGTTTCTTCATGTATGCACTGGCTATCTTTTGCGATTGACAGATTTTTGTGGCTGATTTGGTCCACGCCGTACAAACTTGTTCTCTTAGAGAGCTATCAATAATCACGTTATGGTCGAAATCCAAAGTGAACAATCAAAACAAGCAGAGGCATCAATTTCGACCAGCTCTCAAGGTTCGGAAAGTGACGAGGGATTGAGTGTTAAGCAGTCTACTCTGGTGCGCATGCAGCAAAAACTCACTGTGGTAGACTTTCTCAGACTAATTAAGCATCATGCATCAACACCAAAGTCCTTCTAAACAAATTCCCGCATTCATATTTGCCCTCAATACCCACAGAGTGTACTCTCCATTTGAATAATGCCATGCAAAAGGGCCCAAAAAACAAGAAACAAACTCGCATTACAAAACGATCCATCTCGCAGTATGCAGTGGGGGGGGGGGAAACAGTTCATTTGCATTTTCTGTTGGCTCCTGTATTGTTCTGAATAAAACATCGCTGTGCACAAGTTGTGTGTTGCGTGCGATGATTTGAACTGGAGTGTGATTGGCTCTCTCCTGACTCCTGGCTGGTTGTCAACGCACACCAAACTTGACCCACAACATCAACTATTGCGACATATAACAAAGTAAGCCCATTTGTTCAAAGCACATTATGACGGCACCAGATAAAACCTACTCTAGCCTTCTATACGGCATCCTAATACATGGGGATTTCAGTGAATCCCTGACCTCAAACACCACTATTTTTTACTCATCAAGATGCAAGCGAAGCTTTCACATTTCCTCCTTTGGAACATTTTTTTTTATTTCATACAATTCTGCAGCTCTGAATCAATGCACATTGAATTTAAATGGTATCATTGCTATGCAGGTAGCGGTTTTAGATTACATACAGCAAAGTACAGATGCAGAGGGTGCAAAAAGTCATTGCGGCCCATTTACTTTTTTTTATCCCCTGTAATGGGCCATGTAGAAGTTGAGAGTCATGGCATGCAGCAAAAAGTGTGCAACACAAACTCTGGCAGGCAATTGCAGCTTTTCATCCTGAAGTGCAACAAACCATAAGGAAGCATTCAACAACAAAACTCAGCAACCTGAATGATATTTGAGGCGCCCCATATGGCTTGTGGTCCAAATGTTTTGTGAGACATGCTAGCACATATGTAATACAGATATACTTCAAGTTTTGACTTACTGACAGTGAGTTGCAGTAAGTTACAGTTACAGTAAGTCCCTCCTGCACACCTGCAGAGTCACTTTTCTTGATGGCATCCATATTTTTCAAATAAATTGTGCTAAATTTTTACAGACGTGTCCCCTAAGGATGTGTCCATTTGGTAGCGAGTCAGCAAAAGACAAGTTACAAGTGGGTGTTTTGTAGAACGCATAACTGGTGTGAGAAATTCCAAGTCAATTCCACTTAGGTGGCCAAGTGGTTAGCATGTTGGCTCATTCCTGGGTTTGTATCTCCGTTTGGGTATCTCTGAGTGGAGTTTGCATGTTCTCCCCATACGTGCGTACTCTGGTATCCCCCCACATTTAAAAAATATGCTTGTTAGGTTAATTAGCGACTGTAAATTGTACAAATGTGAGTGTGATTGGTTGTTTGTCTAAATGTGCCCTGTGATTGGCTGGCGACCAGTTCCAAGTGTACCCCACCTCTCACCCGAATTCAGCTGGGACATACTAGCATACCTGTGCATACCCTGCAACCCCAGTGAAGATAAGCAGCACAGAAAATGAATGAATGAAAATGAATGTCAGAAAAATAACAGCACAGGCAACACAGTAGTGGTACATGTTTTGCTGTGTGAGAAATGTCAAGCCAATCCAACTTAAGGGGCTTAATAACAACTTCATCATGTGGTGTATTTGTCAGAAAATAGCGCAGCCAAAACAGTAGGGGTGCATGTTTTGACCAATTTTAACCCTTTTGTATGCAGCGGAGCGGAAGTAAGAGCATTAGCTGGCATAAACAAATCCACAAAATGACCACAATCTTTCTCTAACCTCAAGCTAAATGTTGTTTTCATACAGAAGGCAAAGGTGTGCAAGTGTAAATGTGGATTCTTGAAGACATTGCTCACATCCCTTAGGGCGAACCCCAAATAAAATACTCTTCACCGCTGCTTTTTGCACTTTTTGGTACTCGGGGTGGACTCAATGACGATTATCATTGGGGAGTTTAAGAACATGTCCTATTTGTGTTGTCTTCTGAGGTAGCAATCACAACATGCTGAAGCTTACGAAACACACAACTGGTTCACACCAATTTGTTTTCATTGGACCGGGCATGCTTCCTTGAAATATTGTATTATTACAAGAACGGCAGCGTATATACACTGTACTCCGATGCGGCCTTCCCAGCACACTTTTCTTTTCTACCCGATGTTCATTAACATTGATGAGGTCACGCTTGGTATTTCAGAAAAGAAAAGGAGAACAGAATGATGAGGGGAAAAGCAGCATCATCATCATCTGACCACTCCTAGCCTTTCATTTGTTTCAAAGTGCAACCCTCATTGTCTCACCTGCACACGCCATTTCATCATTTCATACATCCGACCAACACTTCACTGTGTTTCTTTTTTTTTCCTTTTTCTGTGCAACTGGGTCATTTAGCTAAGTACTCCCATATTCATTTGTGCCACGGCGAAACAATTCATTTATTTTAAAAAAAGATCAGCAGATCCCCCACCATTCATGCCTCATTATTCTCCAGATTGACAGTGATAATTTGCACCATTAAAACCCCCTTTAGATGTTATTCCAGTCACTTTTCTAATGTGCTGTAGCGTTCGCCTCCTCAATTAACCCATATTTGGCGGCTCATCCTTTAACAAAGGACTGAATCAAAAAGTCTAAACTAAAATGGAGACAGTGCTTCTTTGTTTTGGTGGCGAATAGCATAAAACACAAAGACGATTATTACGCTCAATGTGTACTGCCGCTTGATCAAGATGTTTTTGCTCAGCAATGTTTACGTCACCACATGGTGTTGGGAATATTAACCCTTAAGAGAGTCTAAGGACATTTTGTACCACTCAGTTTGTTTTTTTCCCCAAGACATGTTGACTGTGTTGAATGAATATAGGTCTTTTTTTTTTTTAAGAATAATAATTAAAAATAATAATAATAATAATAATAATAATAAGTGCTACTTTTTCCCATTTAAGGCATGCAGCAACATTTCAGAGCTTTTACCATTTTCCGCAAGAGTGCCTTGCTACTTAGGTAAGGGTGATGGGAAGGGTGATGTAAGGGTGATGGGGGGGGAAAAAAAAAAAAAAGTGTGTAATTTTAGTTATTTTGTTGGGGGTTTTTTGACTCAACTCTGAACCCCTGACATCACTTCCTGTCTGCCAGTCATTCTGTTCCCCTAGGGAACAAATTCATAGCAACACACACAGGCACATGTTGTATGTATGTCTTATTTTCTCTTATTATGTGTATTATATTGCGTAATACGAGTGTAAAGGTGACTATAGGGGTGGTATTTCATGTCAAGAGGTCTCTAATAATGTTAAAACTGTATTTAGAAGGTCGTAAATGGGTTGTCTATGCTCGAACTACGAAAATATTCAATTTATAACAGCATACGTCAGCTCATTTGCATATACACCTCGTAGATTCACTTCGAGCAACATTGTGTGTGGAATACAGCCTTTACCTTTCATGAGGTGTAACATTTTGTCGGAGTTTGGTCAAAGTACATGTTTTGGATTCAGCAAAATGTGTTTGGTGCACAATGAAGTGTTATACTTTGGGAATCATGGAAGCTGAAACATAAGATCCACCCTTTTGTATCATTTATTTAAATGTCTTGTCACAAACCTTTTCATGTCGCAAAAATTACGATGCGCAAACGGGCTGAATTTGACACCAGATGGTGTTTTGTACACAACAGGGACGAAGAAAGTATTTCAATGTGTAGCACACGACGCACACACACACATACATACACACACGCACCCACACATACACTCGCTAGCGCCCCGCCTCTCCCCACTGGGACAAAGAGACTGAATGACTGACAGGAGGGTTCACTCACTCCTTTCGTTCCGCAATAGAACCAACACGCCCAGGTGTGTAGACAGATCATCCGGTCTGTTTGGTAAAGAGAGAGGAGGAAAACAAACGCGCATGCACATGTGAATATATCCAGGTGGGCAACATGATCCAATTTGGGGGTTTTTATTGCGTTTTTTGTTTTTAAATGTGCGGTCCGTTAATTGATTGTTTGATTATCTGAACTACAAATGAATAACACACCGCACAAACAATGATACAGTCTGAGGGAAGAAAGTCATCAACAATCGACTGCAACAATGCTACAGTGTAGAGTGTATTATTGCCCCGTACAAATAAAAACAATTGTTCCCATCTACTACTCCCAAACCAAAACACAAATGTACATATGAGCGAATGATGAAATGTTCGATTTTCTCTCTTGCTGCTACGACTGTTTCCTTCTCCAGGGTTTATTTGACCACGATGTGCTTGCGCTGACAAATCAGCATATTTTCAAATATCTATGCCAGACCTTCCATCAATGTAAAGTGTGTCCTTTACGCACGTTCACTGTTGACTAAAGAGATGTGTTACTCTACCTCCCCACTGGACTCCTCATCAAGGACATCACGGGCAGCTTTCACCGGTGCCTTATCTTCCCTCTCCCTGTTAGGCACACGAGGCGAGTGGACAAATATTAGTGTTTGAAATGAAGAACATGTATTGTGATTCCTATGAAAAGAAGAGGAGGACATTCAATAGGAGAGGATTTTATCACAGCCTCACGGTGCCGACATGCGACATCCTCGGAGTAAGCTGCTCCCAGCTGAGAGCAATTTCAGCAGAGTCCGGGCACACTTATCTTGAAAGTTTTGTGCGTGTGTGTGTGTGTGCAAAGCAGATTACCATTTGTAAAAAAAAAAAAAAAAAAACAAAGACGGGTAAACTTCTAAAAGGAAGAAACAGGTGAAGGGACAGAAAAATGGATTACAGCGGCAGTGAGAAAAGGATTGTCATCATAAGGCAGCTGGTGTGCGTTAACTCGTGCAATACAGCAGGCACACTACGTTCTATCGTGTCGTCGCAGCCGCCGCGCTCTTTGTGCGACCGCTCGGTTTGCTGCAGGGCTGGCAACGTCAAACCGGGCGACGAATGGAGCCTGGACGGGCCCGCTAGCTCGGAAATTCGGAACGATTTCGGGCTTACTGGCAGCAGCAAAACTCTCCGCTGTGCTACGCTGATGTCCTTCACTGTTCTTTTTTTGTGACTGTCAAACCCTGCGTCACAAAGCAAAAAGCCTGTCAGGCTGCTACTCCTGGCCCTGCCTACAATGGCCTCCCCCTGCAGCTACAGCAGGAGCAGCATTGGCGGGTGCCAGTTTGGAGAGTATCCAGATAAATTTGTATACATAATTCACCCCACATCCTCTCTTTTAAAGGCAGACTGCGGGCAGCGAGTTCATCGCCGTCTAAGAGCAAAAAAAGTGTTTTGGAAGACGCTAAATAGCATTTGATGAACTGCACTTTCAGCCCAAATCATTAGCAGCTGTTGTCCTTTTGCAAAGACTACAGCAACCAAGCAAGAGATGCTACTGTACAAAAAAAAAACAACTGTGCCCCCCACCTCCACCCTGAACACAGAGTCAGTCTAATCTCATGATGAAAGTATTGACTCGCCCTTGATTAGATAATGGGGATGGGTGGGGGTGGAGGGCGGCTGCAGTTTAACCAAATCCCAGGGAAAACAACTTGAGTCAATAGCATACAGTATAACACACCACATCCAAAGGACATGCAGGACTTTATTTATTCACTCCCCATGGGACTGCACTGTAAATCCCAGCCGCGTAGTCCAGCCAGGGCATTAAAGATCTCAGTGGTTACGTTTCCGTCAATCCAATTCCGAGGATGCCACGGGCTTTCCGTTCAGACTATAAAACGTAGCGCATGAGCACCTTAATTAAATGAGAATTGGGGGGTTGAGTTTCTTCATACTTGGGCCAAAGTGTGTACATTTGTGTGTTTTTGCCCTTGTCCCCCCCACGGCTAGTCTTACATGTCACCATCAGTCGTGTCAGCTGTGTTGATACTCCAGTTGATATTAGACATTATGTACCATGCTGGAGTTCACTACCTCAAACACATCCATCCCAGAGATGCTTTCACCTAGCATCACCCATACCACTGATGACGACCACAGTTGTTTCACCTAACATCACACATACTATATTGGGTTTTACTTGCTCCAACCCACACTTAAGATTGGTTTTAACCAGTTTGATTATCAATTTTGGCCATTAGTGCCCATACTAGAGTTGGCTTCCCAATCACCAATTGGTTTCACTCATTATGAAGTTTGCTTTACCCATACTGCTGTTAGTTTCACCCATGACCAACCATGCACCTTCTACACAACATTAGCAATCATGACTTTGAATGCACATGTTTGGCTTACGATTGGGATGATAAAAGTTAGATTGATTTGCCTTTGTCCCGCATATCATTTCACAATGCCTTGCAGTGGGTTTTTTTGACAGTGGGAGAGTTATATATGTACACCGCAGCGTCCTGCCAAGTCTTCAATATGCTGCATAGTCTAAAGGGCACATTGTAGAGGAGAATGTTGAACGCTTGACGGTCCTCTGAGGTATTAACTTTGCGGGCGTGTTGATAATCTTCTCTCCCATTTCTGTGTATATGGTCTCTCGTTAAGTACGTGTCGCTTAACCACGTTCGTATGGATCACTGCCATCTGCAAGGCAGGCTGAGGCAGAAGTGACAAAGGCGTACAAGAATAGAAAGCAAGCAACAAATTCATTACAAAAAGGGGAGAGTGATGATAATACACATTTCCCTCGTGGCGAATGTCTGATTCATATCAGAAGGTCATGTCACCGTGCAGATGTCACAAGATGTTAATGTAGGGTATGTCTGCTTTTCAAGAATAAATGACATCCTCTAGGATACGCTTTTTGAACGCAGGGTAGGGTGAGGAATTAAAGTTCTATCTAGTATTAAATTTTATAAAAGTCTCACTTAAAGTACCTGCAAAGGCAGTTTTTTGCGGACCCCTCCAAGGCTGCACATGGAGCAACGCCTAGCACGTTAGCGTATCCGCGCTCATCCCCCGCCTTTTTATCTCTCCAAAAATCAATCTCATGAGTACCATTGAACAGATTCGATTTAAATCAACTTAAAGTGAACTTGTATCGTCCATTATAAATCCATTTAGAATGCAGCTCAGGCTTTTTTTCTTTCTTTCTTTCTTCAAAGCGGCACAACTCATTTCATTTCGTCCTGTTATTTCAGCGGAGCAAATTTCAACTGAGGAATCGTGGATAATGGAGTTACCAGCTCAATGTGTGCCGAGTGCACGAAAAGCAGGTCGTGCTGACATTCTTGTGTCACTCTAACCAATGATGATTCTCCACCCGGGGTCAAAATCTGAAGACCGCGCTGGGGATCATTTTGTGCTTTTTTTTTTTTTTAACACAAAGGATGCAGTCACACTTTGGTTCAGTTAAAATGAACTCTGGTGCATCAAACAGGTGGGTCGAGACCGTTTGAGAGATGGGTCTCACGAACATTGTTAAGCAACAACAAATTGCTCTCTCTCTCTCTGCGTGTGCATGAATATCTGAGTTATGTCACATAATATTGATGACAGCTGCCCAATGGAGTCCTTGCTTTATGCATCTGTGCTTGACTGCAAAGCCTGTGGTGCCAAGACAAAAATACCAGGGTGAACGCTAAGCGAACTGCACTAAAGTGTGACCGCAGCCTTACACAAAATCTTATACAAGTAATTGGATTGGAATGGCAACAACATCGTCTGTTCCACTGTGGAGAGTTCTGAATAGTTCTTTTTAACTTGGATCCAAAATGACGGATCAGCAACAACTTCTCGCCACATGGGTTATGGCACATTGACGTGCGTCCCAATTATCTGCATTGCACAAAAACTGCCATCACGAGGCGGCTATCTAGAATGCACAGAAAAGGGACAGACGTGATCTTGTCTCACATCGGTATTGTGGATGAGCAAAATTCCGAAATAGTGCAGTTTTCCTTTAAGAGTGCAAACATCATCACCCCTTCCTCTTATTTGCTGCCCAAATGGTGTCGGCGGATGCAGTTCAAGCCCTCAGGTTGAAGCATCCTGATTAGTTGGTGCAAAGCCAGTTGGGCGCAAACAAAGAGAAGACCTTCAAACTGAGCAACTCTGAGGGCGAGCAACGCGGGCATGGCTGCCGGCGAAAAAGGCAGCGTAGGTGCAGCAGGAGCTTGCCCACCACTACGTCTTGCAGGCGCGTCTGCAGCAAACCCATACAGATTATCCAATTAGCTAGCGTGTCGACACCATTGCTCATGCAGAGTGTGTAAAGAATGTGGATATGGAGAGGGAGTGAGGGTGGGGGTGCGGGGGGTTTAGGCAGGATGCCAGTGTCCTCTTTTGACACACTGACTCACTGACGGGTCTCAAGGTCTGCCAACACACACACACACACACACACACACACACACACACACACACACACAAACAGAAACCCTACCAACAAGGTCTGCCAAGTCACATCTGTAAAACTTTTCATGACCGGAGGCTGTTATCAAGAGGGGGAGAAAGCAGGGAAGGGAGAAAGATAGTGAGAGAGATAATCAGGGATGAAACACACACACACACACACACACACACACACACACAGGAAGACTTCTAATAAACCTTTACGAGTAAAAGTAGAAAGCTGTTAGGATGCTGGAAGGATGGAGGAATCAATAGGAAAGGGAAAGGGGAAGAGGCAAGAAGCCTGGGGAGCCATCAAGCCCAAAAAAGGCTTGCATGTTTTTTTTAGAGGGGAAACCAAATGACATGTCATGAATAGTAACAGGCAGTGAAATGTTCTTGTCAAGGCGTGGTGCAAAATATCTTGCTTGGCTAACATTCGTCCAATTCCTTGAAGAATCATCTGCTATTGGTCCACATTTAAGCAGTAAGATTAAGCCAATACCTAGACATAGTGTGCAATGTGTGTGTGTGTGTGTGCGTGTGTGTGTGTGTGTGTGCATGAAAATCCAGAGTTCAGCTATCCAGAGCAGTTCCTAAATGTCAGCCCAGCCCCCGCAGGGCTTAACTTCCTGGTCGTGAAGGATTATGGGAAAAATGTCAAGGAGAGTCTGAGGTACTGATGAGAGCAAACGAGGGCAAGATTGAGGGGAAGGAGAAGAAATGGCGAGAATTAAGAGCGGGAGATAAAGAACGAGACGCAGAGAATGGCTTTTCGGGTACGAATGGCATATTCGTCATGTGACGTGAATGTAGAGGGCAGCGTCGGTGCAGCCAACCGCACGTGAAGCTACTGCAAATGTAATCTTAAATAAATATACCAAGGGAAATACATCCCTCCTGTGTATGACGGGATGTGATTACAGTGGAAGGTCAAACGCGAATCCCATAGGAAATAATAGAATCTGTTCCAGGGTCAAACTGTCACTATCAAAATGCCTCCTATCCCTGTCATAGAAAGATTGGCAAGTGTGTACAAGATGCTCTTCCGACATGGAAAAATGAAGTCTACTTCATCATCAATCTTCTGAGCTCAGCCATGTTTTACTGAGCAGCCAGGACAGAAATGAGTGGGCTGCTTTGCAACATTGCAACGGTTCTGTGGCCTTCGCAGTCACGAGATTTGCGTACAAAAAATGCTGACGTCATGGATGATTAGCTTTCTGTGCCAACATTTTTCCAGAAAGGCCATTTGTCTTTAAAGCTTCCGCAGAACACAGCAATGAGAACTGTCTTGTTGGAGTCGATAGTGCATCTTGGGTGGCATATGTCATAAGTACTATGTGATCCTTGATCTTTGATGCCAAAGCTGGTGTGGTCGTGTCTCTTCACTGCTGCTACAACAGCACGTTTTGCATCAGAAGCCATCTTCAGTCCATACGGGTGCATTGTGGGTGCAAGCAAACGCCTCACTGTGCCGTGCATCTCTGTGCATTCCATTGTTTCAAAGTGGTGAACAATCCATCACCATTAGGTCGGAGCAGAGAACCCCCGACTCACACCGAGGAACAATTTAATTCCACTAAAAACACCACACACACACACACACTCTCTCTCTCTCTCTCCTTCTTTTCTCCTCAGCACTTGTCTTCACTTCCTCCATTGTCGCCTCTCCCCGCCTCTACCTCCTTGTTTTCCCCCCACCTCTCCATCTTGGCAGGATTTAGGCAGCAGACGAGAACCTCCCAAGCATGTCTGCGGTAATACCTCAAACACACACACACTAAACCTTGCAGGCAGTATATTGGTTTAAGTCTGCCTTTGAAATGAATGTGTACTGGTCATTCTGTAAGCAGACGTGAATGTCAAACCAGAGCTGATTCGACTGCTTCTGCCTGGGACCCCAATGCCGCCGCAGCAGAAACCGAGGCTTTCCAGTTTAGCAGTGCAGGGCCTAAACAGCACTTGGCATTAAAAGTGAGCTCAATAATAACATGTACGCGACATAAAAGGCAACTAACAGTGGTTGCACATAAATAGGCATGACTTTGCGGCCATGCTTTTTTACAAGGCTGCAAAGGTAGTAAAGTGGACAGCTCTGGTTTTACAGTCGTGTACACCCTTCCACACTCAGCACTGATCAGAATGCACTCATCTATATTAGCTTGTAAAGACCCGGACCGGCTTGGTCAAACGCTGATTTCCCAGTGTGCGTCGGGGAGATTTATATTGCAGGATTAGCACTCAAACCTCCAGGTTGGAGAAGCAGTCCTGCCCTCGGGCTGTTTTCCCTGATCGATGCCCCAAAGTTGATCGGGCTTGGTGCAATGAATGTCAAGTTTATAGCGGGGGTGCAAGTGAATCACAGATTTTACCTGAAAGTGACGCTCGTGCTCATGCTGACTGTCCCAACTCCAACAACCAAGACACATGGTAGGTACAAATGCAGGACAAGCTGCCGTGAGGCATAGGGCTTCAAGCCACCCGTCAGCTGTCAGTTCCTGGTGGTGTAATGGTACAGCTGCTGCCCTTCCATCCCAGCCCCGGACAGTTCTTTTTGTTATTTTGCACGAAACATTATTTATGCAGCCATGTATTCAGGTTCAAGTCAAATACTATAAATATGGCTTTTAATGGGTCAGTTAGGCTCATAATTCCTGGTGGCTCATTTCTGGGAGCCGTAGGGCTTCAAATAAAATTCTGCTTAGGGCCCCAGTTTGGCCAAGGGCGGCCCTGAACAAATACAAACTATCTCTGGTTAGTTTCTAACCAATTCTAGGTCTATCATCTTCAAGACAGTAGGGATGTCACGAGACCAGATTGGGTCTACGGGGAACCAGACAAGACGAGATTTTAACTTTACTTTTAAGAAAAGTACAGTGAAAAAATATTTTTAAAACATTTTAAATTTAATTCCAACTACGTTACACTATTCTGCACTTGGTGTGTACGCTACTGGCTCCACCTCCACCCACCGAGACAAAGACGATACGATGGACAAAAGGGCTCACTCCATTCACGCCGTTGTTCTATGGACCAAACGCACCCAAGGTGCTGAAACTAATGAACAGAGTGAACTCTCTTCCTTCCTGTTTGGAGGTGAGAGACGAGGAACACAGACACGCATGCTCATGGCAATATATCGAGGCGGGAAAAATGATGGAGTTCATTTTCATTTATTGTGTGATTAATTTATTTATTATCATCCCAGGCCAGCTTCCAACGAGACATTTTTTTCTGAATGAGAAATCTTGTCAGGTCTTAATCTTGTGACATCCCTAATTTGCCCGTTCAAAAGTGGCACCATAACCACCGACCATAAGGCCATTTTAGCCAATCAGAAACCTGAAGAAAGTCATGTGGGGAAAAGACACAATGACAACACTTACAAACTGTGGGGGGAAGAAAATGGTTCATGAAGGTAAATTACTCCTGATTACCACTCCTAATTAATTTGCCGCTATAATCCCATTTTAGCCAATTAGAATCCAGAACAAAGTAATTTTTTTTTTTTTTGGGGGGGGGGGGGGGGGGGGCACAATGACAAAAACGCATAGTTAGTAAAGGTTTCATGGTGGTCACAGCTTGACTCTGGATCGGATTATTTACATTTGAAATGATTTCTATGGGAAATGTGATGCTAACATCTCAAGTTAATACAAATGCTCATACTAAGAACTTTTTTAACAACTGCAACAAACAAAATATATTAAAAAAAACCTATCAATTCTATCACCTACCACCTGACAAATGTTTGTTTTCTCTGCTGGTGAAAGTGTTTGTCTTAAAAGAGTCATTTCTACCCGAGGACTTCAGCGTATATGTGAAAAGCAAAGACGACAACTGTGTGTGTGTGTTAATGTGTCTGTGTGTGATGGAGAGTAAAGCCCGCTTGAGGAAACCCAGAAAAAACACTTCAACTACAAATTCACTTCTTACTAGCTCACTCGCTCTGTCTTTCAGCCCCTCCCTCCGCTCCCACCACCACCGCCGCTTCACGCCAAAGAGTGCCTGAGAGGCTGCCGTGCCAGATCAAGACTGTGTGTTTGTGTGCGGAATTAGTTTCTGACTACAGGTGCTTCAGCACGCCCTCCTGGTCTCACAGAGATGAAGCCAGCCATGTTGTCCTGTCGCACAAAAAACACCAGACACTCAGGGGCGGGGGCTGGAGTGGGGGTGGAAAGTTTTGTGTGTACCCAACATATATGCAATGCATGCAGTTCACAGTAAAGTCATGGCTTTCATTGGTAAACTTGTTCATTAAATGGATGAATAAATGCAGAAAATGGTCATGGAGAGCAACAGTGTGACAACGCACATGCTTTTACTTAAAACTAACACGCAGGAAGCACCAAATTACAAAACATTGAAATTGAATTTGAACTTTTTTTTTGCACTTCCACAAGTCGGGGGTTTCCAAAGTGCTTCCCGGGGACCATTTGCAGCCCGCTGCTGTTGTTTAATTGGCCCGCGGCACATTCTAAAAAGTAGAATTTTGCAAAAAAACTAAAATAAAACAGCAAAAAATGTAAAACTCTGTCGGAATTTTACAAGAATAAAAAATTGTAATCAATAAAGAGAAGTTGTAACTTTACGAAAATAACGTTGTAATATTTGGAGGAAAATTAACATGCTTTTGCTTGTTGAAAGTTGAAATATTATACAAAAAACAACAAACAAAACTGTAATTTTTTGTGAAATTAGATTGGGAAAAGTTATGATATTATGAGAATAAAGTCAAAATATTATGGGAATAAAGTTATAATATTATGAGAGAAAAATTTACAAGAAGAAAGTTGAAATAGTTATAAATTGAAAAAAGAAAACAGCTGTGATTTTAAGAGAATAAAGTCAAAATAACAGAAATAATTGAAAAATTATACAAAATAGAAAAAACTAATATTTTCGTAGCAGAGAGTTGAAATATTAAAGAACAAAATACCTTTTTTTTAAGTCAAACAAAACAAAGTCGTAATCGGAAAAAACAGCGGTAATATTCAACAGTGGTAATATTCAAAATAACAAAAGAAAAAAGTTTCAATTTTACGAGAATAAACTGGTAATATTGTGAGATAAGATAATGTCATTTTAGTAGCAGATGGTTGAAATATTAAATTAATTTAATTAAAAAAAATAGTTTTTTTAAAGAAATTTTTTTTGGGAAAATTACATTAGAGAAAAAGTTATAATATGGGAGTAAAGTCAAAATATTATGGGAATAAAATCATAATATTACGAGAAGAACATTTACAAAGATTTTATAAGTAGAAAGTTGAAATATTTGGAAAATAAAAAAAAAAAAAAGATGTGGGGGGAAAAAGTGTCTCGTGACACCCCTGCTGTAAAAAATAATACTTTATAATAATAATAATAATAATAATAATAATAATAATAATAATAATAATAATAATAATACTTTGAAGATGGCAATAGTTTTACCCTGGAACAGATCATTTCTATTTCCATTTCTATTTTCCTTCGTAAAAGACTGCTTCTAAATAAAAATCAAGTGGACCTCAAAAAGTTCCACTGTAGAACCACAATTGTCACACCGCAAAGTGCACATGCTCCCCCAGAGACACACGTTAATCTGAGACGCATCTAAATAAGTATATAAAATAATACATTGTTATTGTTTGGGCCCGGTCGAGCGACACTCTAATATTAAGGGATGCTGTGCGGTTGTTTGTCCCTGTGCGACTTTCTGACAGCGTCTGTGTGTCTAAATCTATTGTCTCGCTTCTCTCAGCTGAAGCCAATTAACTTTGCTGCTCTGCTGCTCCCAAAACACACACAAAAAGAGACACACACACACAGGAGCACACAAACCCAATGATGCATTTTCCTCCACTGATTTGCATGCAGCCGTTTTGGTGAGGAGACAACATTTAAGAAGCGCTTTTGAAAAAAGAAATAAAAGAGATTGCTAGCGTGGGGTGAAGAAATGGCAGAGTCGCCTGTTGCTAGGCTACGGCACGAAACACTTGGGCCTCAGCACCACTGCAGCAATTAATTACATATTTCCTCATCGAAAGAAGACATTGAAAAGATGACAAAAATGCAATGCGACCACAGCATGGAGTCCAGGCAAAGGCAGTGCTGATTGACACGTAACTTTCAATACCAACAGGATTCTTACTTACCTTTGACGAGGGATGTCCCGATCAGATATTGACAACCAATGTCAGCAAAAAAAACAATCGTCGGCATCTAAAATCATCCGATATCGGCATTCCGACACAGGCAGCAGTCTATCCAGCAGTGATCCCATAGAGCCCACGTGATCACAACAAGCGAGAAGTCGGAGTGATGTCGGCCGTGCGGTCTGAAAAAGACGTTGCAGCAAAATTTGTCATGCGCAAAGCCTTTTTTAACATTCCACATTACAAAATAAGTCATAAAAGTATATAGAAATGTAAAAGTGACTATACAGGTGTTATTTCATGTCTACAGGGTTCTAATAATGTTAAAAATCGTATTTGGAAAGTTTTCCTGCGGAAATATTCTGCATATTAATATTGAATGCTACGTTGCAGAAATTGACTTATTGTGGTCGGGTCTGGAACCAATTAAGCCTCACTATGTTTACATACAGTCAATATTCGGGTTTAGGTCAATATTCCCGTTTCTGAAACATTCGGAATAACCCGTTTACATGCGTGACATGAAAAAAAATTAAACAAACGGATGTCTAGAAGCACGGAAGACGTCATGACACAATGCGTGTCTTTTCCGCTGCTTCTTCCTGTATCCAAAAACAACAACAACAACAACACGGGGCCGGTAGCAGTCGCCATTGTTTGCGCTTTGGTGCTGGTACTGCCACACCACCAGCGCTTGACACTATTCTGTCTCACTTCCTTCATTAATGGAAGGCGAGAACGTGAAGAAATAGGAAATGTAGCCAGAGCCGTGCCATCCATATCCATGCTGCCCGTTTTCAGCACAGCCCGCCAGACACTTTGGAAGAGGGTGCGATCGCACAACTTCTAGCTCACCTTCTGATAGATTCGCTATCTCGGTACTAACATAAAAGACATGATGTTCCTGTCTTTCACCACACTAACGAGGTGGCTTGTTTCCTCCTCGCTCCAAAAGTGTGGGGTTTTGCGAGTCGCCATGTTTACAAGTAGTTCCTGCCAAAGACACAAGATTCTTTTCGGATACAACATGCGCAAAACATAAATGAATGTTCCTTTCGATCAGGACATCCCGATAGGTGTATACATGACCCAATATTCGGGTTAGAAAAGGAGTAACCCAGTGTTAATATGTAGGGTTTTTAAATGCGTAATATTTTGTTATTTATATTTCATTTTGTTTTTTTCAAAAAGGGTTGTTGGTGTTTACGTGGCCGTGCGCAACCGGGTTATTGCTAATATTCTGGTTTTGCTAGGGTTATTTGACGGCATGTAAACATACTGACTGATAAACGAGGGGTGACTGTTCCAAGGAGCCAAAACAGGGGTGTGAAGTTGAACAAACCAGACTCACCTCTTCTGACTAGTTGCACTGAAAGCTACATCCAGTGGTGTCACTTCTAATTATTTGGTAAGATAAAAGCGGTGAATCAATAGGTTTCTTGCTTTGATAAAAAACAGTAAAAACAGTAGCTCCAAGTTTGATTAAAACATGTTGAGGAATCGGGGAAACATCGGAAAACTTAAGCTACTCTAACCATCTGCTGATGGATATCAAAGGTTCTAATCCCTGGATGTCCGGCCATGCTCACCAAGGACCCATCACTTTGCTGAGACAACAACCACCCTCCCTATCTCATTCATTTATCTATGATTTAACCGCCGCATACCAAATGAGGGTGGGTATCATGTGCGGGATCAGATGATTTATTTACATTACATTGTGCTGCATGTCAAAAAGTACACAATGGCTAGATGAGGAAGGGGGGGGAGGAGCTATGTCAGCAAACATGGAGAGGAATGTATTCTTGCGGCGGTCACTTGGCCTTTTTTCTTAGATGCGGCTGGATGTCGCTGGTCGTCATGGAGATTAGGACAGGGAACTGAGCGATGCAAATCAGCTGATGCAGCCTCACGTAACAATGGAGCAGAGGAAAAAGGAGCATTTGCCAAGCGACCAAATGGATTAAAGTTGAAGAACATACAACATGCAACTCTCAGCAAAACAAGCCATTAGCTAACAGGTAGAGACGCACAGAAAGGCCACACAGTAAAAGACAGCGCCTGCGAGGAGTAAACATAACCGCGCATCAAGGTGCACTGGGAAGTTACCGCCAGGCCTCAATTCTTATAATAATCAGCTTTCAATTACAGGCAAGAAAAGCAAAGCCTCCGACCGCACGGGAGGCAAACAGAACTCCCACGTTTTTTATTTACTCTTAAGTCTGCAGTTCATGCGGTTGCCTTGGTGCCATACTTTATCAGCTGAGAATCGCAGAGAACAAGGTACTGATCAAAATGTAGTTGGGGGGCTATCTCCATAAAAATGGAAAACAAAAAATAGATCCACGTTCCTTGAACCTCTTTACATGTTAGCCCCTCCCACCAGAAATTCCATGGAAGAGATCGAGACGACGTCAGTACAAAATTATAAAATGTACAATGTGTAGAATCAACCATTGTTGGGCTGCTTGTTTATTTTCTCAATGTTGCTAAATGCATTTGAGAACATGAAATCCTTATAACAGACATTCATTGCGTGTTGCAACTAAAAACCTGCCTAATACTGTGCTTGCTTTATCACGTTTGGCTTAATGGGGGCGGCTTGGCTCAGGAGGTAGACTGGTCATCTCCCTCCCTGAAGGCGTTAATTTCTGATTAATTTCACGTTGAGTGCCTTGGTGGTGGAAAAGCGCTACTCAAGACAACTTATTACCTCCCCAAAGCGCAAGCAGAGGTTACCGTATATTTGTGCTGGCATTTATCTGTTTTCTCCGTTTGTGTTCAAAATGGCTTGAAATGGTCTGATCGGATTTGGATGAAATTTTCAGGAATTGTTGGAAATGGGATATGCAAGAAGTGATTACATTTTGGGGGTGGATCTGGATCACCGTCTGGATCCAGGACTGTTTTAAAGGATTCTTTAAAATTGCGAGATAGTATCATTTTTGGCATTTGTGCATATAACTCTGGTCAGAGCACTAGACAAATCGAGCACAGGTTTCCAGCAGGTTCTACAAAATATCAAAGACTGATCCAGATAATGGAATAATTCCGGATACTATGATCCAGAATTTGGAAAAAAAATAGGGGACCTTTGGAATTTTCATCGTAGAAAGACAACAAGTGAAGCTATAAACATGCAACAAACACCATTATACAGTATGTAGCCAAGACACTGTGGAATCTGGAGTCTGCCAACGGATCTGTAGTCTCTTCAAAGGCGATGGAGCTAGATTACAGAATATACCATTTGTGTGAATAACTACTGAACTAATAATGATATCATTATGAATCCAATCGCTAACGGTATGTTTTCATGGCCATCCATCCATCCATCTTCTATGTCGCTTATCCTCACTAGGGTCGCGGGCATGCTGGAGCCTATCCCAGCTGACTTTGGGCGAGAGGCAGGGAACACCCTGGACTGGTCGCTAACCAATCGGAGGGCACATATAGACAAACAGCCATTCGTTTTCATGGTCAAGGAATCTAAATATGTACATAAAATAAACATAGGACTGATCTTTATGGTGTAAATCACAATATGGAGGGAACTATGGCGCTTGGCGCAGGTCTGCACTCTCTGAGTGCTTTTCTAGTTTTAATTGCTATACTTCTGTCTTACCAGGCTAAAATGCTTCTGTGGTACGTCAAAATTAAAAAAGTGACATCCTCCCACTGCTACTGACTGTGCCTGGAAACAAATTCCTCATTTTCCTGGCGTTGCAGCAAAGTGGGGCTCAATGAGACGTTATTCCTAGCACGATATCAATATTCTGCGTAGTTATTTGTTAATATTTGAAGGTTCGTCCATATCGTTAGCCGCATAACCCTTTAATGTCGTGGCTCACTCGGGCCGATAAAAGCGGCCAATAACGACATGCAAAGGAACCTTTTCGCCACGACCCTTTTAGGGAGCAGCCCATCACTGCCAGTTAGCCTACGCTGTTTCTATTGATTTATCAATGAAATAAATGCTAAGTTAGCTGCCTGCATGTATGTAATGGATTGGCAGTTAACGGCGCACGAGAATGAAATGCTTTGCTCAATGGCACCTCAGTGTGTTGCATTCCTTTTTTCCTCTGGATGCAAACTTGCGTCACTTATGAAATGTGAGCAAAAGGAATAATGTATGCACTACATCCAGGGCAGAGCGCTATAGAGACAAGGGACATTTAATAATGTATGTATGTTCATGTGATGTGTGTGTGTGGGTCTGTGAAAGGGGGGAAAAATGGGGAAGTCCAAGAGAGTGACACTTGTGTGCATGCAAGAGAGAGAGATTTCGGTGACCTTCTGCCTTGCAAAGCCCCATCTGACTAAGAAATGAGCTGGGATGGAGTGATGTGGCAAGGAGAGAGGAGACTATTAATGAGGAGGCTGAGGGATGGACGAGGGCTTTGGCGATAGATTTTTAACATGTAGCCAAGTCACAACACCTTGCTTTAATCGCAGAAAAAAAAAAAGTTAAACACTGTACAATAAAACTAAAATAAAGAAAAACCACTCATCCTATGAAGACGTGAAGAAGAGGAACAGAAGGACTTTCACCTAGTGGCGTTTTTATGTACTGCTTGTTATGCAAAAATATAAATCGGTCCTGAAATAAATATAGTGTTCAAAAAAATGTAAGGAACACGAGGAAAACACATCAGATCTAAACTCGGGGAAAAATTATCTTGAATATCTTTCCTGATAATAAGTGGGTGATGTATTAGTAACAAAATGATGCCACATCATTTGATAGAAATGAAAATGATCACCCTATAGAGGGGGGAAATCAAAGACACCCCAAAAATGAAAGTGAAAAAATGATGCAGTACACTGGTCCATTTAGCTAAAATGTCACTGTAGCAACTCAAAATGATTCTCAGTAGTTTGTGTGGCCCCCACGTGCTTGTACGCATGCCTGACAACGTGGGGGCATGTTCCTAATGAGACTACGGATGGTGTCCTGGGGGATCTCCTCCCAGATCTGCACCAGGGCATCAATGAGCTCCTAGGCAGTCTGAGGAGCAACCTGGCGGCACCGGATGGACCTAAACATAATGTTCCAGAGGTGTTCTATTGGGTTTAGGTCAGGTGAACGTGGGGGCCAGTCAATGGTATCAATTCCTTCATCCTCCAGGAACTACCTGCATACACTAGCCACATGAGGTCGGGCATTGTCGTGGACCAGGAGGAACCCAGGTCCCACTGCACCAGCGTAGGTTCTGACAATGGGTCCAAGGATTTCATCCAGATACCTAATAGCAGTCAGGGTGCCATTATCTAACCTGTAGAGGTCTGTGTGTCCTTCCAGGGATATGCCTCCCCAGACCATCACTGACCCACCACCAAATCGGTCATGCTGAATGATGTTGCAGGCAGCATAACGTTCTCCACGGCATCTCCAGACCCTTTCACGTCTGTCGCATGTGCTCAGGTTGAACTTGCTCTCATCAGGGAAGAGCACAGGGCACCAGTGGTGTAGTTGCCAATTCTGGTGGTCTATGGCAAATGCCAATGGAGCTCTACGGTGCTGGGCAGTGAGCACAGGGCCCACTACACAACGTCGGGCCCTCAGGCCACCCTCATGGAGCCTGTTTCTGATTGTTTGGTCAGAAACATTCACACCAGTGGCCTGCTGGAGGTCATTTTGTAGGGCTCTGGCAGTGCTCATCCTGTTCCTCCTTGCACAAAGGAGCAGATACCGATCCTGCTGAGGGTTGAAGGACCTTCTACGGCCCTGTCCAGCTCTCCTGGAGTAACTACCTGTCTCCTGGAATCTCTTCCATGCGTCCAGGTACCGCAGTGATGCCCTGGTCCAGATCTGGGAGGAGATCCCCCAGGACACCATCCGTAGTCTCATTAGGAACATGCCCCCACGTGGTCAGGCATGCGTACAAGCACGTGGGGACCACACAAACTACTGAGAATCATTTTGAGTTGCTACAATGACATTTTAGCCAAATGGACCAGTGTGCTGCATCATTTTTTCACTTTCATTTTTGGGGTGTCTTTGATTTCCCCCCTCTATAGGGTGATCATTTTCATTTCTATCAAATGATGTGGCATCATTTTGTTACTAATACATCACCCACTTATTATCAGGAAACATATTCAACATCATTTTTCCCCCAGTTTAGATCTGCTGTGTTTTCCAAGTGTTCCTTAAATTTTTTTGAGCAGTGTATATTGGTCATTAAATAAATCAGAAATTAATAGTTTCAAGTAATTTAAAATGAGATTTAACAATTAGTTGCCATTATGACATTTTTATTATGTGTCTGTGATTGACACTCAGCTAAAAAAGGTAATGAAATATATCAACTGATCATGAAATATATTGCTTATGAAGAAATAGTTTAAATATAATTACTTCAAAATATATTTTACATGAATTAATTACTAATTGATTATTGAATAAAGAATGTCAATAATATTATTTAATATTTGAATTACAGCCATAAAATTTATTAATGTAATAAATGTATTGATACATGAATAAATTTTTTTAATGTAATTATTAAAACATTATTTCACAATTTCATTGAAATTGTATTGAAATTTGGTTGACATATGGTTGGTTGGCAAACTCCACTGCTCATTATTTGGTTATTATTTATTAGTGGTCAGCCACCATGCGTGTTAGCTGCATGCCGTCATTTACATTAGCATCTGGTTGGTTAAAATAAAGTAGCGTACCTGTTTGATATTGAGACGTAATGAATTGTATTGCTTTGTATTGACGTTTGTCTACATATAACTACACTTGTAACACCCATTTCTGGTTCTACTGTTATGGTCACACTTGACTTTACTGTATCATCCTGCATCTGATGTCAAAGCAGTTTAATGGAACCATCATTAACTGATCCCAGTTCAGTGACAGCCACGTAGCTAGTGACAGACAGTAGGATGAGAGGATGTTTCACTCCCCTTGCCTTTCTGTGCTATGAATTACAGCACTCACATGCCAGACATAGACCTTGCTTACTTATGCAGACATGTACACTTAAAAGGTCAACAAAGTGTCTTTTTTTTTTTTTTTTAATCTTGTTGTGTGCAGTCTATCACGGGCGCTTCATGTGTGTTTCTGCAATGGCGTGATCTTCCTATTCCTCTTCCAAAAACAGAGTGACCTTTCTCTGAAAGGTTACGCCGTGACATCCCTCACATGCACAATACTCTCACGGACGCCCAAAGACACAAAGCATCCGGGGGGGTGGGGGTTCTGGACTTCTAACACTGCAGGGACGGGCCTTTTTGTCCATAAACAAGTCTGCCACACTGACAAATCTGTGGTTTATTATCCCCATAAACAAGGCTAATATAACACAATTCTTGCTATACATCTTGGGTGCTTTACAAGAGCGGGACTGTCACAAAATCTAATTTATTGATTCGGAATGAAACACTCACTCACTCTGTATCGAAAGAAATGTAAAATATAAATGAACTCAAATGACAAAAAAACAAAAAACGAGCCATTTGAGTAAATAAAACATGACAAAATGTATTGAAGGTGTTTGTATCATATTATATTTGAGCCGTTATTTTTACTCCGCCTCCGCTAAGTCTGCATGTAAATAAACATAAAAATAATTTTAAAAAAATTAAAAAAAAACATTTGCGCAACTAAAACATAGCAAAATGGAGTGAGACACTGAGGATGTAGGAGGAATAGAAAAAAAGCAAGATATCCCCATAGAAGACACTTTTTGAACAGGTGGTTGCGCAAGATGGTGCAGTGCCTTTCACCTTTGACCCCACCAATTTGGAGGTAAGCTGCCTGCCAATCAGCATTGTGCAAGTGTTGTACACCACTTCAAACCACAATAATAAACATGTGGTTACATTAATCGCTCAAGACAAACCTTGCACGTGTATTAATAAATGGAGAATGATAGATTTTGGATGCACCCCCGCTTACTGTACTGCCACGTGAAAGGCAAATATTGGGAATATTGTTGCAGTAAACGTCTGCATGTGGAGGAATGCCAACGTTACGCTACATTTCACGTTGTCCCCTCTGAAACCCCCTGGCCATCTTTTTTCTCTTAATGATGGATTAGACTTCTTATGGTATGACCGCTCATCCAGCAATAATCCACACACAGTTGGAGCTGTGAAAGGCAGACCAAGGCCAGACGGAGACAGCGGGAAAGGAGGAGGGATGAAGAAGGCAGCTACATATGCACAAATGTTCTGTACATAACATGCACTCAAAATCATTGCTCTAAAATGCTAAATCAATACTGGGCATAGCACAGATACATGTGGAACACCTAAACACAAATGTTGTGTTGGTGACTGGTTTCACGCAAATGTATTTTGTTTTTTTATTACCTTATTTGTTTTTGTTGTATAGAAATCACATTATCATACATAAATTGGTCTTTTTGTTCTGTGTTGTGTGTATATTAGAAAACAAAGAGCATGGTTTTAGTCCATAAAATGTACAGTTTCATAAGCGGAAAAGTCATAAAAACAAGCGTTTTATGAGGTCGGGGGGTATTATGAAGTTTCTCCTGTTCCAAAAGGTCAAACCCGTCATCCTGTCATGCAAGTATCGTCATTTGAGTGGAATTTTATGACAATTACGCTGAATTAATCTCAAAAATGGGGCTCCTGACATATGGCAGTCGTGACTGAGGGGTGGATGAGCAAATTAGAAACATTTTTCACAGGCGTCCCGAACACAAACCCCCAAAAATCACTCATTAGCACCTCCTTTAAATTTTTAAACATTTGCCCCTGACACCAGTCACATGGATTGTCACAAAATTTTGTGGAGACGCCAAACATGACAGGACACATGAAAAAGTCTCAAGAACTCATGTTCCAAGACAAACAGGAAGTCAGCCATTTTGGTTTCCGGTGGCGATTTTGGGGCAAAAACCAGGGGTTGTATTTCGACAAACTAGTCTTAGGGACTTCAACCAAATGAGCCCAAATGAAAATCAACAGACACCAGACAGATAGGCGATGATAAATTGCAGAGCATTTTAGGCTTGTCCATAAGATGTGGGTGGGGCATGGGATTTTGATCCTTTGAATCTAACTTGGCTTTGAACAAAGATGTAAACGATAACTGAGCTCCACAATGCCAGCTCTCGACAGGAAATGTCCAAAAAACAAACTTGCTAATCTCATTTCAGGTACAGTACCTGTAGATTCAAAGGCATGATGATTTGATTTTTCATTCCCACAGTGCACAAGTAAAGTGGGCTGAGGAGAAGCTGCTCTAGAAATCAGTTTTCAGTGATCTAGGCATATTATCTTCTGTGTAGGGATGTCCGATAATATTAGGCAATATTATTTAGCGTAAAAATAAGACATCCGATAATATTGTTGGGGTTTTTTCTGCTGAAAATGATATGGGATAAGGTATTGTCCAATAAATGGATAATGCTCGGTATGTGTGGCCAAGTGACCTTTACTGGCGCGCAAGTGATGACCTCATCAAACTGCTCCGTGCTCCACAGAACAACTAGGTGCTAGCTCAGTATTTCCACGTTTCGCCTTCTGGACTGTTCGCAATTTGCAATGACTGTAAAGCATTTGTGATTTGAAGAGGAGCAAAGGTGGGAAAAAGTCAGTGTTTTGCAAGTCCAAGTCAGGTCCGAAGTCATAGGCTTATCATTTGCGGGTCCTTACAAGTCATAAGCACTGTTAAGTGTTTACCAAATGAAATACCATGACCTGGTAATTTGCGAATGCCCATTCATACCTTTGGACAATCTAGAGTTGCCAGTTAATGTGTTCATGCAGGTATGATGCCATTGTTGCACCAGCTGTACATTTTGTTGTGTATTTTACCAAGTTAGTTGAGTATTGTAGTGTGTGCCAAGTGCTGTATTGTGCCAAGTACTCTCCACACACGTTTCTGATGTGGACAAGGAGATCCAGAAAATGCATGGATGAGCACGCTGTAATGTTTTCACGCAGATGTAACAAAAGACATCAAAGACCATCGAGACTACCTTCTTCACAACCCTCCAGAACACAATGCAGGGGAAAGCAAGGCGGGTTACATCATTTTAGTATGGATGTGGTTTGCACTAATGTACAACTGTACTGTACATTTTAGAAACAGGCCAGTAGAAAACAAGCTGTGGGCTACAAATGGCCCCCAGGCCACACTTTGGACACACCACTGTGAGCCCATCAGGTAAAAGAGCCATTAGAAGTTAACCACTAAAGCAATTAAAATTTCATTTTTTCCCTTGATTCCTAATCATTTCAGGAGGTTTATCATCTCTGAATCGCTCATCAGAGCTTTATCCAAATTAGCTTTTAATGAGCGGACTCATTTCCACCAATGCTGTTGTTATGATAGTTTGCTGACTTTTTCCCTCCCATCAGTCTTCACTTATCCTCTTTTTCTGCCTCCTTTCTATTCCTTTCATGTCTTTACCCCGTGTTTAGCTTTGAGATAAACCTTGGAACCTCTGTTAGCGTCATCAATCCGTTCCACAAGGTCTGACTCAAACCAAAACGTACTCTAAACAAATCAAGAACTATAATAAATAGTGCAAATCCAATTAATCTGTTCTGAACACCCCAAAACATGAACACAACAGTTTTTTTTTTGTTTTTTTTTTTAATAGTTTCACACTTGTAGTTATACATGCAGAAAACAATTGAAAATGTATCCAAATGACGAATGAAAGGCATAAATTTAACATCACTTTTACTGTGACTGGAGACTTGATTGTTGACAAAGATGGCCACGAGATCTCCACAGACCCCACCTTCGTGTTTTGCTACCAGTCGGAACGACAAAGGCAATAAAGCTTTCTCTCTTTGAACCTGGTCGGATTGTAAGACAGTCATTTGAAACTTCTCCAAAAATCCTGAAGGTTATTGAACAAAAAAGTCAAGTAGTAGACCCAAATGTCACAGACCCTGAGCTGGAAGATCCGATTGGCTGTCAAGATGCAGGACGATCCTTGGACCAGATGAAGGTTGTTACTGGTGCCGAGTGCAGTCCAACAAGCATCAGACGGCATCTCCGAGAGAAGGCTTTTAAGAAGAAAAAAATGTCTTTGTGGGCCTAGTCTCCTTCAATGCCACAAAATCCTCTGTTTGGAATTTGCAAGAGAGCACCAAATATGGAACATTGAAAAGTGGAAGAAAGTTTCATTCTCTGGTGAGAAAAAAATGTGATCTTGATGGTCCTGATGTCTTCCAACATTACTGGCATGACAAGGAGAACAATGGAGGTTGAAGTTGTGCAGTTGCGTCAAACAGCAGCTGGCGTTGTGGAGACGTTGCAGGGGACATCAGTCATGACTGAAGGCCCTCATCTGTGTATGGTAATGACTGGCTTTTTCAACAGGACAACGCTGCAGTTCACAATGCCCGCCTGACAAAGGGCTTCTTCCGGAGGAATAAGCTCACTCGTTAGGACCATCCTGTGATCATCTGATGAACAGCCTATTTCACTTTCATTCTTGTTATAAATTGCTTGGTCAAAATGTTTTGTCTCACTCCCATTTCTTCTTTTTGCATTTTAAAGCTCTAATTAGAACCCTCCTTAAGATCCAACAATGAAAAACGTTCCACTGGTCTTGTGTGTACTGGCAATGGTCAAAAAGTTAAAGTACAGGCAGCCTATTATATGTGACAGTACCCATGATCCCTTGCTGTTAGATTTTTAAGTTCCTAGCCTGTAGTTCTGGTTTCAGACAACCATCTGTCAAAACTAATAAATTCTTTCACACTGGCCACCATTATTTCCAAGCATGCTTGTTGCTGCCTTATATATATTTATACACACACACACACACACACACACACACACACGTGTGTGTGGGCGCGCGCGTGTGGTTGAAGCTTAGCACTTTTATTGCTAAGAGAGCCGAATGAATTGGCCCCGGGGGACACATAAAGGTCTACAGGAAGCTCTGGTGTTCCGAGGGAGACACAGGTGAAGAGATGGGAAGGCAATCTATTTTTCCGTAAGTACCGAGCGGTCTTTACCACTCCACGCCAGCAGCCGGCCAAGGCAGCCGGTCACCGTGGTAACAGCACAAACTAACGCCCCAAAAAAGACTGATTCTTTTAAATACATCACCGGTATGTAGACACTAATACTTCTTAACACAGCGAATAAGTGTAGGCGTCTGCATGCGTACGGCATCATTTTTAATGATCTCACAATATACTCAGACAAAAATGGTGTAATTATCCATCAGAATGTTAAACTCTTTGCTATTGCGCTATCAAAAGCAGGTGTTATGGCACAACAAGAGACCTCCAAGAATTAAAAACATGCAAATATGTTGAGGTGTTTACATTGTTTTTGTTTTGTTGCTTCATGGCAAACCACTGGAAATGCTTTAACTCTAAAAATAAATACAATTTTTCACGAGAGTTCAATCATTTTGAGGGAAACGGTAAGTGGCGGAAAGCATAAATTCACACTGACAAAAACCAGTAAACATAAGATAAAAGTGGAACAGAAAGAAACATAAAAATCCAGTTTATTGATAATTAAACGTGCCACTTGTGTGCCTAAAAGGCGCAGATATCGGTGAGTACAGTTGGTGATGTAAATGAGCAGCACTTAGAGTATGTTGCTGACAGTAAAGGTGAAAGTTATTAATGTCATAACTTCAATTAACTGCAGCGTGAATTAGTTTTCCGGTCATGACAGCGTGGCCCTGCACTGCATAGGCAAGAAGCCATAATGTGCTTTTGATCACTACAAGCCCTGCTACTAAAACCCCAATTTAAAAGCTTTAACCTGATAATTGGCGTCATACATTTACCCGTTAAGCCCCCCACTTTTGCCTGCCTTAGTGTCAATTAAACTTGAGGAACAAAGGAGGAATTGCGGAGGACAAACAAATCACAAAAAGTGCGCACTTTGTGGCTTTTGAGAAAGTCGTCTGACTGGCTCTGCTGAGATGCGGCGTGCTCACGCAGGGATTTAAGCAGCTTAACCGCTTGTTCGGTGATTGATGTCAATATTAAAACAGCTAGCTTTGGAAAATAAAGCTCATCCAATAAATGCTGATAATGCAATACTGTGGTCAGTGTCTCGGATTTGTAGGGGTTTTTTTTCTTTCCTTTACGCGGAGGCCTCCATGCACTACTTTTTGCATGGGCATTTTGCTTGATGGCAGCCACGTTTTTCAACCAAACCTCCTCAAATTCTACACGCATGTGCTTGTCGGTCCCCTAAAGTTGGGTACCAAATTGCATGGGGATCTGGC